>NW_019419279.1:0-9040 GCF_000390285.2 Anoplophora glabripennis | reverse complement strand
GCACTCCCAAATTAACATTCAAAGAATTGGATTGACAATCAGTGGAATGGTTACTTTTTGTGACTAATAGAGAAACATACTGTCGCCGATTTCTCAAGAAAGATGCTAACCAGTTTAAGGTAACACCCCTAATACCATATATTTCTAGAATTTCTAGTAACTTATCATGAGTGACGCAATCGAAAGCTTTAAGTACTTAGATCGCAAAATACAGCTGCTGGGCACTCGCCCGCGTCAACATGTTCAATTATTTGACTATAGAAAGAAAACATCGCTGTACCAGTGGATTTTTGGGACCGAAATCCATGTTGATGGTCAGTAATTATATTGTTGCTATCTAAAAAATTTTGTAACCTATCTAGAAACGCATATTCGAAAATTTTAGAAAAACTGTTAGGTACAGATATAGGCCTATAATTCTGAAGTAAGGATGGGTTATTCTTTTTATATAAAGGTATAACCTTATTTGTTTTAAAATTTTCAGGAAATTTGCCGGATAAATTAAGTAAGTATGTGATAGGTCGCAAAATTGATTTTAAAATCCTTTTTATAAGAAACAGAGGAACCTCGTCCTCTCCTGAAGCTGCTTTATTTTTAAATTTTCTGTTAAGTAAGTTAAACAGTTCTTCATTAGTAAAAGGATAAAGAAACATAGTACTACTGTTTCTATTTTTCTCCATTAGAGCTGAGTAGTCATAGAAAGTACTCGGAAGCTGTTTAATTAAATCTACAGGAGCATTAACAAAAAAGTTATTAAAAGTATTAGCTGTTTCCTCAAGATTTTCCGTCCCAAACCCGTTTTCAAAAGGGGAAGTATTATTTTTAATTTGTTTGTTTTTACCAGTTAATTCGGCAACTGCATTCCATAAGATTTTAGTAAAATTATTAGTATTAGTATTCGTCCCAGAAATAATTTTTTGATAATAATTTTTCTTTTTAGAAGATAATAAATTTAAGTGTTTCCTTTTTTGCTTTATTGTAATAAGCAACTAATTCAGGATATATCATTTTCAACCTGTATAAGTCCTTGAGATTATGACTAGACATTACCACCTGATTATCAACCCACTTCTTCTTATTTACAACAGTATAAATCATTTTCTTTGGAAAATATATCCTAAAAAGGTATAAAAAAGATTCATAAAAATACATATTAGCTTCATCAAAATTATCCAAATTGTAAAGATAAGACCAATCCACGTCATTTAACTTAGTTTCAAAATTTATAATATTATATTCAGTAAAAGATCTTTTACAATATTTATAACTTTCAGATTCGATTTTTTTATTACTAATTTCTAAAAGAACAGATCTATGGTCCGATATTGTATTATCGAGCACACAACATAGTCCGTAATTATGAGTATTTATGAAAATTTGGTCTATTATAGTGCAGGAGTTATAAGTGACACGAGTTGGCCAATTTACAACATGTTTAAGATTGAAACAGGTCAACATGTTGCACAATACATCGAAATATTTATTTTTATATTTATCAAAATTAAAGTCGCCACACAAAACTAAATTAATTTTTGGTTTATATAGATATTCCAAAACATTAAACAGTTTAGCTAAAAATATTTCCTCGTTACCTTTCGGGGATCTATAGCAGTTGACAACAGTGTATATAGAATTCGTCAACGACAAAGACGTGCCACTTCAAAATCTTGTTCTACACAAAATTCACTCAAGTCAATTTTTTTGGCTTCAATATCTTGCCTAACCCATATGCCAACACCACCACACTTTTTCACAGGTCGACAATAATTGTTAACACATAACCGTCAATGATTAAAGAGTTGAAGGAAACCTCAGGGACACCAGTTTCTGTTAATCATATAATATATAGGTTACTAAAAGTACTCATTTCAATCTGCAACATATTTATCTTGTCTGGCTTCAAGGTTGCAACGTTGAGTAAATATATTTTTGGGTCATATATTATATTATTTGAACCTGTGGTCTGCGTTTCATAAAAAACTGACTTATATATACTCCTTCAGGCCATACTTCCGGAGACATTGCTTGAGAAAAATGAGATTCGAAAACAGATACTTTAAATGAACTATATAAATCCGGTTGCTTGGAATTTAATTTTTCACATTTCACTTCAGGAAAATTTGGAGCAAGCATTGCTAGTACATTTTCTTCTGTAGTATGTGGATCCAGTCTACATATGTGTAACATAACATATTTTGGTACGGTTTTTATAGATGGTGCATTTTTATTGCAACCAACTACAACATGTCGTTTTTTAGGTTTCTTCTTAACAATCTCAGACCATACTTCATTTTTAGATTGAGATGTAGATGGAGTGTCAGAAGTCAAGGAAATGTATTTATTTAATTTTAAATTAGCTTCGGCCTGTCCAATAGCTACAGAAACATTTTTTTCTGTAATTGGACTAATACTAGTGGATCCTCGGTTTATATTTAAACTTTGCTGAACATCTGTTTCTGAGGGATTTCGCTTTTTTCTGGGTTTTTTATCAATTTCCTTATCATAAAGGTTTTTATCACGATCATTTGTCGTGACATTATTTTGGCCATTGTTTGTAGGCACTAAATTCGAATTATTATTGAACATAGTAAAAATTTCAATTTGGTTATTTAATAGTCTGATTTTATCTTTAAGATTGTCTATAATAGTGTCTTTTTGTTGCACTATATATTGCATAATGCAAACGTCTATTTTACCAGATGAGTCTGCCATAACTTTAATAGCATCAAAGAACGTATTATTATCACATTCACTTGAATATTTTATTTCACAACAATTTACACAATTTTTGTCAATAATTTTTACTCCTTTTAATTTAGCACAACTTGGGTGGAACACACTTTCACACGTTATGCACTTTAATCCTGTATTTACTTTTGTTTTGCACTTTTTACAAATTGTACCAAGTGATGGTGTACTGCCAGTAGCCGCCATCTTGGACGAATCCCCGAAATTTAACTTATTTCACATACCATTTCGAAAATTTTTGAAAATGTCCTAATCCCAAAATTGAAAAAAAAATATATGGAAGAAATAATTGAAAGTGGTAAACATGAAAAAAAATTCGATTTTTTTTTGTCAAGAAAAAAATAGGTCGTTTTGAATAATTTTTTTGTATTTTTTTTTTCGAAAACCATCTAAAAACAAGGAAAACGAAAAAAAAGTTGTTATTTGGTCCATTCTTCCCCACGAACAGTGGACTTTAAAAAAAGACATGCAACGCATTTGAACTCAAATAAATCATTTTGAAACCATCCTCTTTTGGCTTTTTGAAATTGTCATCCATCGCTGCATAGAATAAACTTTTTCAAATTTGGGATTCTATATACATTTTCAAAAATTTTCAAAATGGTGTGAAATAAGCTAAATATGAAAAAAAAATTTCAATAAAAAAAAATAGAAAACGAAAAAACACCACTGAAACAATTTGAGGATTTAAAAAAAATGTCAGTTTTTTATAAGAAAAAAAATGTTCAAAAATGGTAATAATTGAGAAATTTTCATTTTGTTTTTCGAAAATTGAAAAAAAAAACTGGATAGGTCCAGATAATTTTGATCTTTTTTTTTTCAAAAAGTACATTTAAAAACAAAAATTAAAAAAAACGTTCCGATAACTCAATTTTTGAAAAAGGTATGGCTATTTAAAAAAAAAGCTATTTTTTCAAAAATTCATAACTTTTTTGAATTGGGTGAAAAAATTTGAAAAAATTCTCAGAGGTTTTCAATGGGGTAGAAAACAAAAANGCTTCTAGAACGTTACCAGAACGTTGCATGGATTTTTTATGAAACGTTTCAAGAAAAATGGAAACGTTTCTGAAACATGTCAGAAACTGAAAAATATTTAGTGGGTATACGTATATTTATTTGCTGTAATTTTGTTCTTTAAGTGCATTTTTAAATATTAGAACAATTTTTCCCTGCAAAGGTATTCCAGAAAACAAATTTTAGTAAACGAAATAAAAAACCGTTTTATAATAATTTGTAAATCGCGTAAAAAAATAAATATCTATGGTGCTATGTTGAATGTTCTTTGATAATAATTATAATTATTAAGGTTATTTTAAATCGTTACTGTTAAACTGAATTAAAAGTGATTGCTGAGAAATTTTCAATATTTGAATAGATTCTAGTTTGTAAACATGGGAGTGATGTAAATTATTTTTGGGATGATCTCGGCAGCAACCAACATAACATTCGGACCAGCCCGTGGCCGCTGAATTAAACAACGCCGTACGTTGCCTGCTTATACGCAGGGCTAGGACTAGAGAGTAATCGGAAATTTAAGTCGTTCACTAATTTAGAATATCTAGCCCAAGTGGGGCGAGCCCGCATACTCATCGAGTGTTGTATCGGCCAGCCACGGCTTTTCGCCAGCCAGCCAGCAGCGGTTGGAAATATATGTATATTTATGTGCTGTAATTTTGTTCTTTAAATGAATTTCTAAACGTTAGAACAATTTTTCCCTGCAAAGGTATTCCAGAAAACAAATATTAGGAAACGAAGTAATAAACCGTTTTATAATAATTTGTAAATCGCGTGAAAAAATAAATATTGAATGTTCTTTGACAATTATATTTATTAAGGTTATTTTGAAGCGTTACTGTTACTAAATTAAGAGTGATTGCTGAAAAATTTTCAATATTTTAATAGATTCGAGTTTATAAATATGGAAGTGATATAAATTATTTTATTTATTTATTTATTTATTTATTTATTTATTTATTTATTTATTTATTTATTTATTTATTTATTTATTTATTTACTTATTAGAATTTTAGTATAATTTATCGTTAGTAATTTCAGCTATAAAAGTGATAGAGAATTTTACTATTTGTTTAGAGAATTATATAATTTTTTATATGTCCTTCTATGCCTTAATCCTTGCCTTATCCCCTATCCCGGCAAGAAATCACTGTGATGACATTCTCGTTTGTTCTTGCTGAACTATTAGGTATACTTTTGGAATAACTAATATAATTTTCAGGTATATTTATATTAACTATCTTCATAATTCTTAAGTTTTTTACACTTTCAAAAGTAAATAGACTAACGTAGATTGCAATTATTATATGATATTAAGTTACATGAGAGAAAAAATATTTTGCCCACCCATCTCAAAAAGTCACGAGCCGCCACTGATAAAAAAACTTATCAAGTAAATAATTTTTCAAATCTCTCTTGAAATGTTTTATATTTAAGCAAGACTTTATATGTTCAGGCAGCCTGTTAAATATTTTTAGGCCAATGTATTTACGTGAATTTTTTATTAAATTTATTCTAGTAAATGGCAAGTGAAAGTGATGTTTTTGATGTGTGTTATAAGAATGAGTATCATCATTTAAATTAAATATACCTGCATTATTAAATACATAAATACATATCTCAAGAATGTACAGGGAGGTCAACGTTAATATACGGTATTTTTTGAAAAATGGCTTACAGGATTCTTTTAAGGCTATATTAGCTATGCATCGAATGATTCGCTTTTGCGTAATAAACACTTTTCTTCCATTAGTCGAATTGGCCCAAAAACACACACCGTATCTCAATATTGACTCCACTTTTGCATAATATATATTAATTAATTGATTTATGGTAAGTACTGACCTCAAGTTTAAAAATATAAATCTTAATTTATTTAATTTACAAACTATTTTATCACAATGAGATTTCCACTTTAAATTTGCATCCAAATAAAGTCCCAAAAATCGTATGCTACTATGTGAATTACATAACGGTGTATTATAGATATTCAGAGTTATATCTTCAACATCATGTGATATGTGTGGATGCGCAACAATTCTGTTTTTTCACTATTAAAATATAAATTTTGGTAACTAAAATATTCAACAATACTGTTCAAAGTTTCAGAGCACTTGTTGTTTAAATTTTTAAAACTTTTATCAGAGATTATCAGAGATATATCATCAGCATAAGCAGTAAAATAACAACCTGATATAACTGAATTAATTTGGTTTATGTACAAAATAAATAAAACTGGACCTAAGATAGAGCCCTGAGGCACTCCCAAATTAACATTCAAAGAATTGGATTGACAATAAGTGGAATGGTTATTTTTTGTGATTAATAGAGAAACATATTGTCGCCGATTTCTCAAGAAAGATGCTAACCAGTTTACGGTAACACCCCTAATACCATATATTTCTAGAATTTCTAGAAACTTATCATGATTGACGCAATCAAAAGCTTTACTTAGATCGCAAAATACAGCTGCTGGGCACTCGCCCGCGTCAACATGATCAATTATTTGACTATAGAAAGAAAACATCGTTGTACCAGTGGATTATTTGGGACCGTAATCCATGTTGATGGTCAGTAATTATATTGTTGTTATCTAAAAAAATTTGTAGCCTATCTAGAAACGCATATTCGAAAAATTTAGAAAAACTGTTAGGTACAGATATAGGTCTATAATTCTGAAGTAAGGATGGGTAATTCTTTTTATATAAAGGTATAACCTTATTTGTTTTAAAATTTTCAGGAAATTTGCCGGAATTAAATGATAAATTAAGTAAGTATGTGATAGGTCCCAAAATTGATTTTAAAATCCTTTTTATAAGAAACAGAAGAACCTCGTCCTCTCCTGAAGTGCTTTATTTTTTAATTTTCTGTTAAGTAAGTTAAACAGTTCTTCATTACTAAAAGGATAAAGAAACATAGTACTACTGTTTCTATTTTTCTACATTAGAGCTGAGTAGTCATAGGAAGTACTCGGTAGCTGTTTAATTAAATCTACAGGAGCATTAACAAAAAAGTTATTAAAAGTATTAGCTGTTTCCTCAAGATTTTCTGTTCCAAACCCGTTTTCAAAAGGGGAAGTATTATTTTTAATTTGTTTTTACCAGTTAATTTGGCAAATGCATTCCATAATATTTTAGTAAAATTATTAGTATTAGTATTCGTCCCAGAAATAATTTTGATGACAATTTGATGATATACATCAAATCGCCCCACAAGCCTTCACTGGGGATGAAAAGGGGTAGTAGCCACAGGGCACAATAATTAATTTCTCGAAAACTGTACACTGTAACACCGCCAAATTTTCACAGAAAACTACTAGAACTGTGATCAATTTAATGATACACATCATATCGCCCCACATGCCTTCATTTGGGGATGAAAAGGGGCAGCAGCCACCGGGCCCAATAATTAATTTATTGATTACTGTACACTGTAACACCGCCTAATTTTCACAGAAAACTACTAGAATTGTGGACAATTTAATGATATACATAAAATCGTCCCACATGCCTTCATTGGTGTTGAAAAGGGGTAGCAACCACAGGACAACATAATTAATTTTTCGAAAACTGTTCACTGTAACACCGCCAAATTTTCACTGAAAACAACTAGAATTGTGGACAATTTGATGATATACATCAAATCTCTCTACCTAAATACGTAGTCAGTCTATTGCACAAACATTTTTCTAATATTTTTGAGAGAACTGGAAGCACCGATATCGGTCGATAATTTGCTGGGTCATCAAGGTTACCTTTTTTGAATATTGGTGAAACTACTGCCACCTTTAGTATATTAGGAAATATTCCTTGGAAGATACATTCATTTATTAGTTTAGTTAGTGGATACACTATGAGATTCTTTATAATTTTTATGATTTTCACACTTAAGCCATATATATCTTTAGTAGCTTTACTTTTAAGATTTGTAATGATGTCTCTTACTTCAATGTACGTTACCTCAGAAAATTTAAAAGTATTATAGGGTAATTTGTTATAATCAAAATTAAAGTATGGATTTAGAGTATCTTTCTGAGAACATAGTTTACGGGCTTCCAAATCCTTTGCAGCCGCTGTCGTAAAATATTCATTAAATATATCCGTTACTGTTGGACTTATTTTTGGTAACATTACTTTTTTTCTTTGCTTGTTTATAATATCCCACATACACTTATTAGGGTTATTAGCATTTTTTAACAGTTTCTCATTTGCATTACACTTAGCTCTTTTTATTTCAGATTTGTACTGCATGCGATAGATATTTCTCCTCAATTTATTTTCTGAACGTTTTTTTTTTTTGTATATCATAATAAAGAAGTTAAGTTGTTCACGCATAACTCTTAGATGATTATTAAACCACGGAGGTCCGGCTGTATTGAGTTTATTACTCTATTTTTTTCAGGAAAAACTGAATTATTACATTCTACTATTTTATCTAAAAAAATTTGAAATTTGACATTAATATCTAGATCAACATTGTTAACGAATGTTCAGTCAATATTTTCAACTCAGTTGTAAAATTTAATCTTACCCCCCTTAGTAATAGGTCTACATACTTTTGTTGCAGGTTTCTCCATAATGTTTGATTCACAAAGAACTAAGTTAATAATAATACCTTTATGATCCGATAAATTACAGTCCACTACAGAAAATTTACTTTCAGTTGTGAAATTAATGAATACATTATCGATGCACCTATCTTTCCTTGTGTTTTCATAAACTTTTTGTGTAAGCCAAATGTACGGAACAGATCGCACAAACGGGCAGAATATTCCGATTCACAGTCTGAGTAAATATCAAAAGGTACGTTAAAATCGCCCACAATTAATATTTTTTTCCCGCCATTCACACTCAATATTAATCTTTCTAATTTATCTAGAAATATTTCAAAATTATTACCTGGTGGTCGATAAATATTTATTATATACATATTCAAAGAGTTAACAATAGCAGCTGAGATCTCTATTACTGTTTCTACTGACATTTCGCTCATAGCCGGCTGTGATGTACAATTTAAACCCTCTCTAGCTAGAATTACTGTTCCACCACCTTTACAAACCTTTCTGTCAAATCTTAATACTGGATACAGTGAAAATTTCATTGGACCAGTTAGGGGTGTAACCCTTATCGAACACCCCTCTGTATTTGCTTATTTTCACCGGGTCACCTACTTTGAACATTGACAGACGTGAATATGTAACTGTTGAATAATTATAAACCGAACTCTGACGTATCTTTTCATTGCTCTTGTTCACGGACGCGGGCTTCATTCCAATGGT
>NW_019419278.1:7148-9329 GCF_000390285.2 Anoplophora glabripennis | reverse complement strand
ATATACTGAAATGACACATTTTATTTTATACGGTGTCCGCGGATTGAGTTTACAAGAGCACAAATGGACCAAAAAGTCATAGATACGAAAAAAGGGATTCTTGATAAAAAGTTTTTTCTTGGTTAGAATATACGAATCACCATGACGAACTCCAATTTTGTTGTACAGGGTGGGTCAAAAACACAAAAATGTTATTTTGAGTAAGAGTAAACAGACCTTATTTTGCAAGACAAAAGGCATTCTTGATAAAAGTTTTTGTTTGAGAAAAGAATGTGAGGTTATCAAAAATTTTATTTTTTATACAGGGAACAAAGTACAAAACTAAAATACGTCTAATTGTAATTCTAAGTGTAATTTTTAAATAATACGAACATAATTACAACAACAATTAAGCAAAAAAAAGTAAACAAAAGAATATGTTGAAGATATCAAATTTCAAAAACACTTAAGGAATTTCTGATTTCTTCCTGGGATATTGAACGGACAGCCTGGATAATTTTGACTTTAGCATTTCAATATCATTTGGTATTGAAGCATAAACAATTTGGTTTAAATGGCCCCATATAGAAACATATCGGCCATGGTTAAGTCAGGGTTCCTTGGGGGCCACAAAATAGGACCATTTCTACCAATCCATCTTGGACCAAATTTATGGTCAAGCCATTCTGTTACGTCACGAGCATAATGTGCTGGACAACCATCTTGTTGAAAATACATTTTTTGGCGAAAATTTAATGGTAAATTTTCGACTTCATCGCTAAAAAATGTATCAAGCGTTTCTAAGTACGATATTCTATTGTAGGTGTTATTGTATATGGGCCTATAATGCCATGGACAGATATTGGTAACACACGTTCATGTTTGTAAAATTTGTCTTCGTGTCATTATTAATACTCTAACTGAATTGGACAAAAACAAAGGGGCCGGACCTGATGGTATTCCTTCAATTTTTTGTAAAAAATGTGGAGATTCCCTTTGTAACCCTCTCACCTTGTTATTTAACAAATCTCTTGAAGAAGGAGATTTTCCTGACATATGGAAGCAAGCATTTGTGATTCCTATTTACAAAAAAGGTAATAAAAAAGAATTTCTCAATATATTACAAGTGCTATGGATAGCCAGACTCAGGTGGATGGACATCTAAATTGTCTGAAATTGGTGTACACGGTAACCTACTACCTCTTATGTTTTCAACAGGTCGCAATTGGTAACTAATAGTGGTTACAAATCTCCCCTCTACGTTGCAATGACAGGTGTTCCTCAGGGATCACATTTGGGACCATTACTATTTTTAATCTATATCAACAATATCCGTCACTGCTTCAAATTTTGTAAATTTTTACTCTACGCAGACGATTTGAAAATTTACTCTCAAATAAATAATTCCGATAATTGTATTGCCTACCAGGAATATTTAAACTTTTTCTTTGAATACTGTAAATTGAACAAGCTTCAATCAAATTTAAGTAAATGTTTCTATATTTGTTTTACCCGTAACCAAAATATATACTCTAATAAGAATATTTTAAATCAAGTTGAAGAAATAAAAGATGTTGGGGTTGTCTTTGACAGAAAAATGAGTTTTTCTTCACATATTGATTATATAACTTTAAAAAACAACAAAATGCTTGGTTTCATTGTCAGAGTTTGCAAAAATTTTAAGTCGATTTTTGCTATTAAATCTGTATATTTTGCATATTTGCACAGCATAATCAATTTTGCATCTATTGTATGGAGTCCTCAATAATACCATATATAAGTCTCAACTTGAGGCCATACATAATAGATTTATGAGATATTTACACTAAAAGGAGAGTGGTGTGTATTCTTTTCATTGTAGCTCGATGTTACGAAATCATTATCATATTATTTCATTGGAGAATCGAAGAATTATTGCCAAAGCAGTATTTTTGTATAAGCTTCTTAATGATTTTATCGATTCTCCAGATTTATTACCCTTGATCTGTTTACATGTACCACAACATGATTTTAGAGTAAATGCACTGTTTCTTGAGACTTTTTATCGAACTAATTCTGGTCAAAACTCTCCTATAAACAGAATATGCAGACATTTTAACTTATACTGTAGTACTCTAGATATTTTTCATTCCTCGCTCATTAGTTTTAAAAGATTTTTAAAGGGAACTATTATTGTAAATTAACATTTTCTATTATAATAAT
>NW_019419278.1:0-5290 GCF_000390285.2 Anoplophora glabripennis | reverse complement strand
AAATAGCCAACAGGATTCTTTACAATGACACTTCAACTCCAGGTTCTAGTAGTACGTCGCATCATGCTGTTTTAATGAATCAGTCAAATAATATTTAGCCTCCTTCGTACTGGCGTTGCTATGGTAATAACAAAAAACAAGTTCAAACAAAACTTGTGAAGGGTTTAACAGTGTATCCAAAAAGTGTATTTTCAACTTAGGTTATATAAGAGAAATTTCGAAAAACGATAATTTTCTGTAATACTATAGCAGTTGCGCCCCCTAGCGGTGAAGTTACAAACTTGAAAATATTTTAAATCAATTTCTTTTCGCCGTATTTGTTAAAGGACTTTTTACCCCATAATCGTAGCACGTCTAGTTTCCTATGTACAGTCGCTCTGTACCGTTAATGAATCACTCTGTAGATCAAGTAAGTTTACAATAACAAATTAAAGTATCCCTCAACTTATACCTGACACGCATTCCGAAGGAGTTCTGCTACTACTATGGCAAACCAATTAATAGATATTTTAGACCATAAAAGGCACGGTGGGTGGCGTTCGTCGTCTGTAGCTGAGAGATATATCGAAGACTCTGTGGAAAATAAAAATCAATTTTCAAGATTTTACATAGAAATTCTACGGTGACAGAAAATGATATTGCAGGCCAGCGTATTATTACAAAATGTGCAGCGTCATCAGAAGGGAACGTTGTTTTAAACCCGAATTCTATTGCTCCAATAAATTTTAATAATTGTTCAAACTGTAATTTTAATTTTGTCTTCAATAAAAATTGATTTTTAAAATTCTACATTTATTCACTTACCGATCGCAGCAAAGGTGTCAAGTTACTTGAGCAAAAAGTTAATTAATTTCGTATTTACTAACATGTCAAAAAATGTTAAATAACTGATATTATCCTTTAAAATAAGTTCTAAACGGTTATAATGTAGCATGTCAAAGTATCACACCTATTCTTAATTTAATACCATTTACTACACTGTCACATCTTTTTGCTTAAATCAAATATTTCATAATGGCTTTAAATCGCTGTTCTAAATATAAATCATGCTGTCAATACATGTGTCAGAAGGTTTCATGAAGCAATATGATTTAAAAACTGAATTGTACATGTATTGGATTCTATGAAAAACATATACCTTACAAAATAAGATAGGAGTTACGAAAGGTGCATTTAGGTTCCTTGTCCTAAATAGTTTTTTTTCCTGTGGTTAAACTTCTATTTTAATTCTACGAAAGGAGAAATATTTTACTTTATTATAACCTACCTTTAGTATCCAAATTTTTCTAAGTACATTAAATAAAACCGCTTTAATATGCCTACTTTTATTGAAGAGTATACAAGATAAACATAGCTGGAAAATTATTTAAAGTGTGTTCCAAGAAACGCCAATCCATTTGCATCAACGTTGAATTCGAATACCAGTGTCTGCCTTATTATGTGATAAATTTATATGCTACTGTATACTAGCTAGCTTATTTTTCTGTTATAAATCTGTATGTAGGTACTGCATTGTGATAGTCATATCCGTGCGTAGTGCGATTATAAATAAGTTATGAGGAGCTTTGTAAAAGATAAAGAATAAAAAAGGAGACGAATAATGTTTACCCAGAGAATGTTCAGGAGAATGTTTAATCTAGAATGTAGACTTAGTCTTACACTATTTTCTAGGATTTATAACTGTAGTAATAATATTGCTTCATACTTAATGTTGAAAAAATGCAAAAATAAATGAAGAAAGAAACTAACTTTATAATTAATTACGTACGAAAAACATTCAATTCTATGTAGTTTTTGTACCTTTAGAGTGACACAAAAAATGTTTGACAGTCTAGGTACAAAGAGAGGTACTAGTCAAATGTTTTCAGCAAACTTTATACAGGGTGGTTGGAACACCATTCTTACTTACTTTCCTATATACAAAACTCAATACCTACTGAGATAATGGCCCGTTGAATATGGTGCCACGAAACACCATTGTTTAATATGACTATAACTTTTTTATCAGGGTACTTCTTATTTGATACATAACTTTGTTTACTTGAGTATAATATATTTGTTGAACGAATATTGCAAACGGGGTGTAATTTTTTCGGGTTTCTTAGTAGCACTATAATTATTTTAAAAAAAACAATTTATTATTACTTCCCAATTTTTTAACTCTATTTTAAAGGTATCAGTCTAATTCTAATTTAAAAAATCTTTTCTAATGTGGAAACAAAAGCTTTCGTAGTAGCGGCTTTTTTACCGTGATAAGGCTTTGCCAAGGGTGATAATAGGATAATAAAAATACAGTATATTAATTACAATTGCAATATTTAACAATTCCGATTTATCATTTACATGTTTTTGTATTAATTATATTTAGACTTATCATTTATAAATAATAACGAATGTATATTGAGTACACACTTCGGTGATTTAAAGAAAAGCCAAAGAAATTTGTATGTTAAAGCGTGTATAAAATTTTTATTAAAATCTTAGCTAAGCGCTTTCGACTACATAGACAATAGTTCCGATGATGACTATGTAGTCGAAAGCGCTCAGCTAAGATTTTAATAAAAATTTTATAGACATTTTAACATACAAATTTCTTTGGCTTTTCTTTATCATTTATAGTTATTACTTTGGATAATTATTAATTACTATATGTTTGTAATAGGTTTGGAATAACAAATTATCATTACTTTTGGTGTTACGGNCTTTATAATTAATTACGTACGAAAAACATTCAATTCTATGTAGTTTTTGTACCTTTAGAGTGGCACAAAAAATGTTTGACAGTCTAGGTACAAAGAGAGGTACTGGTCAAATGTTTTCAGCAAACTTTATACAGGGTGGTTGGAACAGCGTTCTGACTTACTTTCCTATACAGGGTCGGAAAGTCCCCATGGTTCATCAGCCGTTACGTGAGAGTGATAAAGTAAATCATAGAAATCCGTGTAATAGAGAAAGATGGCTATAATGAAGGCGTCTAATAATCACCGCCCATTTCGCCCTTCCACAAATAAGAAGTGGATCTTATTTTATTTTCTAATTAAAATATTAATTGATTGCAATATTTAACAAATCCGATTTATCATTTACATGTTTTTGTATTAATTATATTTAGACTTATCATTTATAGTTATTACTTTGGATAATTATTAATTACTATATGTTTGTAATAAGTTTGGAATAACAAATTATCATTACTTTTGGTGTTACGGGCAATAACAAACGATCTGCGGTTTTTCTGAGAATACTTGCTTGCGGATACTAACTTGTTAGTTTTATGCAAAACTGAAAAACGAGCCATAGGTTGACTTCCATGACATAAAAAGTTTATCAGCTTAATCATCACAAAATATTTAGAATGGCGTGATTTGGTTCCTGAAAATTTGATTACGTAAATAGTCTATTACAAAAGCGTTCTCGACATTTCTTTAAGTTTGGTTGACGATTGTTTACTCACGGGTTATTTTAGTGACGTAGTAGAAATTTTACATCAAATCTTATACTTTCATTTACCTTGTCAGGAAAAAATCGACACCGATTGATTTGAAACTAGTAGAAAACAGCTTTCAAAATGTTCTTTTTTAAGAATTTTTCTTTTCAAATAGGGAGTAGGCACAGCGAGGGGCGATCCGCTGATGTAATCTTCGTACGTTTGCCCTGGAATCTTTATGTAATCTACGTAATCTTATCTGTAATCTATGTAATCTATCTGTAATCTACGTAATCTTATCTGTAATCCTCGCTGTAATCTATGTAATCAGCTAATGAATTTCGTCGATGTAGTCGTTGTACAACGCCCCCTACATCATTTTCCAAAGAATGCCACAGAAACCTCGACAGAAACCTATATGGTGCGATTGGTGTGTTCCGAAGGGCAATCCGCCAAGGAAAAAACAGACGAAGATTACAAAATTTCTGAAATCTCTTGTAATGTATCTGCAGATTTCAATATCAATTCAAAAAATATTACAAATTTCATATAAATAATCAAGATTNTCGGCTAAGTTTATAACGAATTTCCACAAAACTCCAGGAGACGACGTGGAAACTGGCCACCCTGGGGCACTAGGTACCTCGGAGACCGTTGCCGTCGTGATATTCGTGTTCAGCGACCCCAAAAACCCCCCAGTGGTAAAATTGAACTCATTTCCGTCAATATTTTCCGAGTTATAAATTTGTGATGCAATTTTCATTTTTCATTGATCACATAGGGTCACAAACTTGCTGGACGCTCTAACGAATCGAATGCTAAAAACTGCATCACGACACGATCCATCTTACTGCACAGATTTCGGAGGTAAGGCCGTTTTTAGTGCTTTATTTCCTCGACTATATTAATTGGGATATTACAGGCACTTGTGAAATGATTTGCCTTGTATGCAAAAGTATGCAATATGTTCATCTCTTTCATGATTCAGTAAAAAGGGCAATACCTACCATGAAAACATTCTGCATGCGAGCGAAAAGCTGCTAATGCATTTTGTCTTGATTCACCGTAAAAAAAACAATATCTATTAAATCTGCATTTCTATACAAATGGGCCATTTTGAACAATCACCACGGTAATAAGAGCACTATACAAACCATAGTAATACTGAATAAATAAGCATTTGTCAAATCAAGTTTTTCTCTAAATCTGTAATAATTTATAAGTAATTGTTTTGATGGTATTAATTCTATTTTTAATGGAGTATTATATTTATATTATATTTATGTGGTATTATATTGGGTATTGGGGTATTGGGTACTGTCTACGAGTTTGTCTTATAAACATAGGTCTGGACTGGCCCTGTTTTAGAGATACAGGGTGTTGAAGTTGTTAAAAAAATTGATTATTTGTTTTTATCTCGGGAATGTCGGGGATCTCAATGGTACAGATAATCTATGACAGAAGGCCTTGTATTCGCTAAAATATGAGCTCTAAAGTTACAACCAGTGGTGTACAACTGGGCGGAGTCATTTCCTTTATTATAAAAAAAACCTACGCCACTGCATTTTTTACAATTTATTGTAACGTATTTATATTCTAATGCACAAAATACGTAAAAAAGTAACTTGAATTTTTTTCCTAAGATTCGCCGTTTTCAAGTTATTCTTACCAATACTATCCCCTAGTGCAGACATTTCTAACCATAATATTACAAGAATATTTATGTTTATGCTTAAAAGTAAGTGGAATTTGTAAACACATCAATAAAATTCTTTATCCACGACTATTGTATAATGTACCCATTATACGTCTGTTTGCTCGACCTTAATAATACCCATTAATCACGGCAGTGATTAATGAGTC
>NW_019419277.1:0-9083 GCF_000390285.2 Anoplophora glabripennis | reverse complement strand
TCCTAACCTACATATTTTCAGATCACAAAAAAACTATTTAAAATTTTAACTTTCAACACCCTGTATTTCCGAAACTATCAACTTTCGGATAAGGCATGTTTGCGCCAATGGCTACCATTTTATGTGTAGTATCTTCAGCTTTCAACTTTCCCATTGTTAATGAATCACCTTATATAAAAAAACTTTTAAACAGTCCCTTTTTGAGGTTTGCCGGCATCGTTAGCGGCCAGAGATTATACGTTCGTCTATGCATCACAGACTCGAACAAAAGTTGACCTCGGGTGGGCTCACAGAGAGCGGAATNGTTGTTTCAAACTCGAAGATTTCTCAGAAAACGTTGTGTAAAGTGTATCAGTGTCAACGGTGGATTCTTCGAACAATTACTTTAAATCGTTATTACGTGGTATTTCATTTGTTTTATTATTAATTGTTGTAAAAACATGAAGAAACACTTAGTTTGTTTTCCTTTTAATTTCTCGTATTATCAAAACATAGTGTTCGTTAAATCAATTTTTCTCGAAAACGGATCGAGTTACCGAAATGAAACAGGAGTACATATTTAATGGAAAAATAATTGCTCTTTCAGGTTTTGAATCAAGTTTCATGTTAGATATACAGGGTAAAAAGTTATTAACTAAATTTTCGGTAAAATTGGTCGTAAGTGGCGCCCTCTATGAGCAACGCTGAAATTGCAACGCGCATCTTATTCGTCGCTTAAAAAAATATAGTTTCACAAATTTTCAAGTTCCTAACCTACATATTTTCAGATCACAAAAAAACTATTTAAAATTTTAACTTTCAACACCCTGTATTTCCGAAACTATCAACTTTCGGATAAGGCATGTTTGCGCCAATGGCTACCATTTTATGTGTAGTATCTTCAGCTTTCAACTTTCCCATTGTTAATGAATCACCTTATATAAAAAAACTTTTAAACAGTCCCTTTTTGAGGTTTGCCGGCATCGTTAGCGGCCAGAGATACGTTCGTCTATGCATCACAGACTCGAACAAAAGTTGACCTCGGGTGGGCTCACAGAGAGCGGAATTGGATACTCATATCATTAATCAGTCAAAGGTCGAATTCGAATATTGGAATGTTAATCCCAGGGCGACTGGCGACACAGCCCGGGTGGGTCGCCTAGATTAACGTCACTTCAAACAAAGTACAAAGAAAGGGTGGATCCCGGCCATCGGTCTGCCCCATTTCTGGGTTCAATAGGCATCGCTTTGAATCAACACGTTGGACCGAGAGCTCTAACCCGCAGCACAAGACAATCAGATTAATCGACAGTGTCACCCTTGACGATTGGATTTGCACTCTTTACTCGCCTCCGTGCGATTCTGCTTACGCTGTTCCGTTCGGAGAACACTTAAAAACACTCGAGGCTCCGCGGACCTTTTGTGTGTCAGATGTGCTTTGTCTGGGAAATAATAAAAGCAAATATTTTGTTCGCCAGAGTCCACAAAAGAAACGCTGCCAGCATTTTTTAGCCGCCAGCGGAGCGGAACGGCTCAAATAATATGTTTTTGTGATTAACCCCAAATAATACATATGACATATTGTATAGAAATAGGACTAACATTGCTTAAGAGGGGCATTCAATGGATTTGGAAATGCGGACCTATATTTAACATTCATTTTCGCCGTCACTAAAACTTTTTAAGTAATAAATAGTTATTTGTTTAGCTATGCAGCAAAGTGCAAAATTTAATGCCGCAGCTAGTATTTATAGACCAGGGAGCATCTGTTTTGAGGTGAATGTGAGAGGGGGCAAGCAATTTTTTTCAGTACAACTCACATACCTAATAAAAGTGTAGATCCCTAGGTCTGGGCGAGATCCGGAACATTTTCAAAATTGCAAAAGTGTTTAGAAAATTTTAAAAAATACCTATTTTATCTGAGTTGTTTACTTATATCTTGGAACCTATGTATTTTGGAAGAATATTTAAGAGGAAAAAAAGTTTTAGAATTGAATTTTGCACAATATACTGAAAGTTAAAAATGTTTAAATTTATTATCGATGTTGTAAAATAGCAATAATTGATGAAAAAAAGGGCAAAATACTCAAGTTTTCTTGGATAATTTTTTTTAAATATTTTAATTGCTCCGAGGGCACTCTAATTTTGGTAAAAAAAACTTTGGAGTATAATAAAACAACACATCAAATTTCATTAAAATCGGTTCTATAGTTTTCGCAAATAATTTTTTGTAAAAAATTTAGAAAAAAATGTTCGAATTTTCAAAATGTTGCACAGCCTCAAATAAAGCATCCAGATACTTGAAAATTTTTTCACATAGAAAAGACCGCTCAACCTTTCAAATGCTTTTAGAAAAATTGAAATCGGTTGATTAGAACGGCCACAGTAAATTTTTTAACTTAACACTCTTTTTAGCATAGGGTAAAATGTACAGTATATTTAATGCATAAATAATAAACTTTGTTTATAACAAAATATGTGCAAGTTAGACAGATGGCATTACGATATTCGAATTCCTTGGTTTGCGAGACATCGGATTAAAAAAAGATCTAAATTGGTCCATTAGAAGCCAAGATAATGCAATTATTTTCGTACCTTTCGTACCCCCTCCCCCACTTTTCGTGTTTTGAGTCACTTTTCGGGCGTGGGAGCGACAGCTTTTCTATTGATTTATCTATGTTGCCGATAACTTATGGATATGGAAATATTTTCCAGCTTAGAACTCGGAAAAACGAAGCCATTGGATCAAAGATTATTGCTAAATTGTTTATAAATTAACGGTAAATGCCGATAAACTTTGACCGCTTATATCTCGAGAACCAATAAACGGAATTTAACTTTTTTTTTAAAGGAGCGTCTTTCTGAGTACTTTCAAATTATAATGTTAGAAAACAACTAAATTGCAAATTGATAAATATAATCTAATTGTTTAAAAATAAAAAAAGAGTGTTAACTTTAAAATTTACTGTGGCTGTCCTAATCAACCGATTTCAATTTTTCAAAAACCATTTGAAAGGATCCGCTCATCTTTTCTCTTTTCAGTTGTTCAGCTTAAAACATTTTGCCATTTCTTGCGAAACGGCACTGATTTTATGAATACCGACCACCATTCGATGACACTTTTCACTGAGAAATATGAGAAATAATCGATGTTCTACCAATCCGGGTGAACGTAAAGCATCATATTTTCGTTAAAAACTTAAACAATTGTCTTCCACCACAGTAAAAGAACGTGGTCTCTTGGTTTTGATATTGGGAATTTTTATAATTAAGGCGGATTTCACATATTCACATTATCAATTGTTAAATTGACTAATTCATCAGAACGGCATGCGCCTGCAACCCCCAATATTAGGACGACATATAAAGAAGCTTTTTAAAAATGTTTTTCTTTTATTTTTAAAGCGTTTACCTTCATGATCATATACAAATAATTTTCAGGTGGACTATTCAAAAAGCAATCAATTTGCTCCTTTGTAAATACTCGCGATTTTTTAGGTACATTTCCCTCATTTTGTCTATTCAGAAAAGCACGTAACTTTGAATATTTGCTTATATCAATCTTCTTCTTTATATCCAGCGTTGACCGCAACAGTGAATATCGTGACCAAATCGTTGACGGCTTCATTTTATTTGCTAAGTTTGAGAAATACACCATCAATGTATTGATGTTTTTTTCTCTGCACCAATCCATAAAATGTTGGCAGACACATTCATACATTTCTCGAGATTTCTTTGGGAGAAGATTCAAAGAAACCTCTTTCGCACACTCCAGTATCTCCTCAGGTAAACCTAAATCTTCATTATATCCTGTTTTTATTAAGTTTGCAGCAAATTGAACCACAAATGCACTCAATTAGCAAAATGGTGACTAATGACAATGTATCCATGACAGCATCAATATCCTACTTATCTACTTTGCTTTGTTATCTAAATTTGGTTTGAATACATTCAAAGCACAAATTAATAATTAAATGGGGGATTTCGGTTGGAGAAAAAATAGCATGTTTTATTCGGATTAAAAGTGTATTTTTTGTCTCGCAATTTTGCAAAAGTTACACCTTCAATCCTAATATAACGATATACTATTTTGCCATTTTTGAGCAAGCCAATAAAAAGATAGAATACATTAAAATAGACAAAAAAATCTTATATGACATAGGTTCTAAACTAAACCATTTCCAAGAAAAAAATTATCAAAATCTCCAACTTGCTGTACAAAAGTTTGATGATTAATTAAGGAATAACTGCGTGCATAGAATACCATAAAATATAATGTTTATCACTTTTTTAACTTCTTTATGCTTAATTCTAAAAAATAATTAGCGATGTAATAAATTTAAAACTCGATAAAATTAATATCGAGCAATATGACAACGGCGCGGCAGATAACACGAGGTACTAAGCTGTCCAGCAATACGGAATCCAGTTGGTATCTGGAATTGGATCGTGTCTGAGTGTTTTTTGCGTACCACTATTTTCTTTTCTTGAGATGTTATCCAGTGAGTGCGCGAAAATGGTGGTGGACATTTTAAGCATATGTTGTAGTTTATTTTGCACTTGTGCGTTAAAAATTTACGGGATTTTGCTTTTTGGTAAGTACCTAAAGCAGAACACTATCTTCGTACTACAAAATCAATATATTTTATTTTATTTATTTAAAAACTTGAAATTTACTAAATGTTTCACAATAATAGTTGTTTACAATTTTTCCGTAGGGCAAGTCTACCGCGTGCACACGTGGTATGCACCAGCTGTGTAGTTAGGTTAAGCACTGTTGTCATGTTGTGATTAAACCCCAATATTAATACTCGCTGTATTTTGAAAAAACTGTTAATCTTACGCCTCACAGTGGAAAATATTGGACATTCTCGCCACTCGCCAATTTTCATCGTCTCGTCGTGAGCGCCACAACCTCAATGTTGAAGAAAAAATGTTTACATTCGATGTTCAGTTGCAGAAAAAAATGTTTAAAAAGTATCTGCTATTAACCCAGATGTGTCTGGCGTACTGAATATAGTACACCAATAAAATGATGATCCACGACCATAGATGTCGTTACTTACATTTGGCGTGGTTAAAATATTATTTTTGACATAACCCCTAAAGTGTACAGGTGTTTGTGCAGTATTTCGGACTTAACAGCGGCTATAGTATTAAAATAAAAGTGGTGACTAATCCAAAAATGAGTGACTGCGGTGTGGGATTTGCAAGGTAAGTAAATTACTTGTTTTAAAAACTATAAATAAATATATGCCATTACTTTATTGTTTAGCCAAAATATGTACTTTTATGATAAGGTTATGACATTTGAGTTGTTTTTTTTGGACCTATTTTTTGATGTACTAAATATAGTACGCTAGGCATATATACTACTTTTTGTTATAGAATTTTGAGTGTGACTGTAGGATCTAAAGAATAATCTCGCGGCAGTATTTACCGAAAAATATTACTTAGATATGATTAGCTAGGATGATATTACCCCGTGTGAGATCTAATGGCATTATATATTGATTTCAGAGGTTTCTCGCTAAATGAGGCTCTTAGCATGTTAGAAGATCAAGACGATGTTTTAGAACAAACTAATGACATAACTATATTTCCTCCGCAAGGGGACATCACCGATGAGGACTCTGGTGATGAGAATGTGGTCGAGATGAGTAATTTACCCGCATCACAGCTTCAAGCTCCTGCCGAAATAAATTTGAAACGGTACAATAATGACGATTTTTCGTCGGAAGATGAGCTGCCGTTAGCTCGATTGATCTCGGTAAAATCGAAAAAGAAATCATCAAAGAAAAAAAAAGTATATGAGTGGATTAAGGAAGATCTTCCTACAAATAACTCCGACTTTACTTCAGATAGTGATATTCCAAAGATTGAAAATTTGAAATCTCCACTAGAGTTATTCCAAGATTTTTTCGACGAAGATCTGTTAGATCTTATAGTCTTAGAAACCAATAGATACACTGCAAGAAAAAACAATGTGCAAAACATATCAACAAGCGAAATAAAAGCATTTATAGGTGTTTTGGTGCTAAGTGGATATGTATGTGTCCCCAGAAGACGAATATATTGGGAACGAGAAAAAGACGGCCACAACCCTCTTGTGTCGGAAGCCATCACTAGAGATAAATTTGAATATATTTTGACGAACATTCATGTCAAAGATAACGAAACCCTAGATAAATCTGATCGTTTTTCCAAAGTAAGGCCATTGTTTGATCATCTAAATAAAAAGTTTACAGAAGTAAGTCCTATGGAAGAAATGCATTGCGTCGACGAGGCCATGGTTCCTTATTTCGGAAGGCATGGCTGTAAACAATTCATTCACGGAAAGCCCATTAGATATGGATATAAACTGTGGGTAGGGGCAACCAGGCTGGGCTTTGTAAGTTGGTTTGAACCTTATCAAGGTGCCTTAACAAACATAAGTGAGAAATATTGTGATTACGGCGTGGGTCCTGCGGTAGTGTTAGAGTATGCTGAAGTGCTTCGAAAGAAATGGCCTGACAAGAAAATTCATATATACTTTGACAACTTTTTTACAACAATCCCGCTTATGGAGAAACTCGCAGAAATGGGTTTTCATAGTACTGGTACCCTTAGAGAAAATCGGATCTCTAATAATCCATTGGTTGAGTAAAATATCCTAAAAAAAGAAAATCGTGGTTCATATGATTATGCAAAAATCATAGACCAGAATATACTTATAGTTAAGTGGAATGACAACAATTTGGTTTCTTTGGCTTCAAATTGTGCTGGAGTGAACCCGATTCACTATGCAAAACGATTTTCTCGCAAGGAAAACAAAAATATTCAGGTAAAATAGTGTGTATGTGTCAAAGACAAATAAATATTGTAATAACATTTTTGTTTGCAGATTGAACAGCCGCATTTAGTTCACTTGTACAATGCAAATATGGGTGGCGTGGACAGATCCGATCAAAATATTGGACTCTACAGAATTTCCATACGGGGAAAAAAATGGTATTTCCCCCTTATTGCCCACTGCATTGATTTGGCGATTCAAAATGGTTGGCATCTACATCGGAAATTTGGCGGTGAAATGGATCAGCTAAAATTTAGGAGAAGCATCGCTACAGCCTTGTTATCACAGAATAAAAAAAAGGCATCGTTCTCAAGAGGACGACCATCCGCATTTGAAAATCTTGGTATAAGATATGATCGTCAAGATCACTTGGTAGTACCACAACCTAAGCAAACAAGATGTGGGTTGTGCCATGATCGCACAACCACGAGATGTCAGAAATGTAATGTGGGCGTGCATGTGAAATGTTTTATTATGTATCATACTAAGTGAATGTAATTACCTGCTATTTTCCTAGCGTACTATATATAGTACACCATTTTTCTTGGAAACGGAAAGAATAATAAATGATATTTTGGTAAACAACAGTTTCACTTACTTCCTTAATAATAAATATAAACCCTGTTTTGCATTTATTTGGCTATTTTAGTTTTAGGCATATCTGAGTTAATAGAGTATTGAACTTAACCAGTTTTATTTACCGACCTAAAATCGTCAAAAAAATTAAAAATATATTACAAAATAACAATTATCCACCCAAGTTTTTTAATAAAATTCTTAAACAAAGAATTTTTACTTTCTATAATAAATCAAGAAAAAAAGAAACCATAGTCTCTGATCAAATCTCTGTTAATTCTCAATATATTGCATTACCATATATACAATGTTTATCAGAAAAAATTAAATTTATTTTATCCAAATACAATATTTCTGTTGTTCATAAATCAATTAACCAATTAAAAAAATTATTCACGCCTCTGANTCTCGCAAGGATAGATTTTAGCGCACGTCACATGTGCTGGCAGGTGTACGTCCCTGGTTATAATACTGCGACTTCCCAAGGTCCAGGTCCCATCGCTTTCTAAATACTGGCTCAGCTTCAGTTCAAGTTCTGCTTTTGTTTGTTTTTTGCTAACCCCGTCGCCGTCGGCTACGGCGCACAGTATTGGACAAAATTCTCGCCACTCGCCAATTTTCATCGTCTCGTCGCGATTTTTTTTTAATAATCTCGTGGTAATCTGAATTTTCATACTCCGGTGAGGTTTTTTCAAAAAAACCTTTTTTTTTAACGCTTAGGGAGCGCCCCAACCTCAATGTCGAAGAAAAATTTTTTAAATGCGATGTTCAGTTGTAGAAAAAAATGTTTAAAAAGTATCTGCTATTAATAAAATTGATTATTATGACCCTTGATGATATATCTGATATCTTTTCTTCAAAAACCTAACCTCAAAATTATTAATTCTAACCTAAAAGCCTTAAACGAAATTTACATTGGGAAAAAAAGTATTTTTACATGCCAAAAGTACGAAATAGATTCAATATAACCCTACGTAACATGTTATACCCAATCCATGAATTTGAATCTAAAAAACCTAACCTCAAAACCAACATTAACTATGTTTAAACTCACTAAATTAAGGATTAATAAAAAAAATTAAAAATATCTTTATTGAACAGAGATTCGATCAACAGTTTTTTCGAGAGCGCACACCTTGTGTCATACTGTACCCAAATCTGACAGTTTAACCCAAGAACCTAACCTCAAAACTGGAAAGATTGTCAAATCAAATCATTAGAATGAAAAAAATTGTCACAAAATTATTTTCTTTGATAAAAAGTATAAATGTATTTTTGTTGAGTGTTCATCATCGCGATCGCCAAAAACGTTCGTAAAACATTATTGTGGCTTATTATTACTAACCATTTATTAAATTTGCAATGAAGCCTGGTAGACTAACCTAACCACAAATTCAGGAGTTAGGAGAATCAAATATTATCTAAAAAAAATTAAAAAATATTAAAAAATTTTTTCTTCGACATTGAGGTTGGGGCGCTCACGACGAGACGATGAAAATTGGCGAGTGGCGAGAATTTTGTCCAATATTTCCCACTGTGCGCCCCTGTAATATACAACTTTTTTGTTCATTTATGATTATCTCATGCTGAAGTAATGGCAGTCAAACTTCCTACACCCTGTGTTGAATCTACCATATATTGTTGCATATTCTTCTGTAACGAGTCTATATTCTCAAAATACGAAGTTATACAAACA
>NW_019419276.1:0-9046 GCF_000390285.2 Anoplophora glabripennis | reverse complement strand
TTTCGACGTTTTTAGGTCTTTTTCGGCCTGTGTTTGTTTTGTAAAAATCAGATTTATCGGGATTAATTTTACAACAGATCTCAAAGTTTTGGAAGAAACATTGATGGATTAGATTTACTTAGAAACATTTTAGATATAATAATTTTATCAACAGAAAATTATTATCTTGATTTTATTTTTACTGACGATAACGCCAGATTTCACAGAGCAAATATAGCTTATGAGTTTTTTTAAAAATGAATAACGTCAATAGGATGATATGTCCAAATGTATTCCTGGTTTTAAATCCTAACGAATACCTTTGGGATGCACCCCACAAAAGAATATTTCAGTTACGTGTTCAACCACATACGGCAAACGAATTTAAAAATGCTCTGAGGGCAGTACGAACAAATTCCGAAGGCAACAATCAATAAATCAATCCAATAGCAAGCACCGAGACGTTGTCAAAAAGTTGTACGTCAAAAGGATTTTCAACCCATTATTAATGAGTTTTTGAGTTTTGTAGTATTCGCTTTACGTCTTTGTCAGTTAACATATTAAAATTTTACAGTAATTTCGGATGGACCTATTTTTTGGGCCTCCCACTTAAAATTTACAGTAGGTATAGGTATAGGTATAGTTTTAAACAATTAATAATTTATATAGATGTATCACTACATAAAATTTAATTAACTGGTTATTCAATACTCATTTGTTTTAAAATTCCGTTAGAAGTAATTTATTACATATACGGAGGAATATGCAGGAAAATTTATTAAATGGATTTTTTTTTTGTAAAGTAATTATAGTTCCTAATGTGAAAGTGCAGCTATGCATTTTCGGGACCTAGTTTACTGCTTGAAAATAAATTGCTTATTCTTCATAAATGCATTTCGAACGGCTCGTTGGTTAAAAATATTAACGGCAACATTTTGCAGGCGCAATTTTAGTTTTCGCTTTAGTAAGCAGACACTCCTGAAAATATTTAAATTTAGATGCTGTTCGCCACGTAATTGCTTTGTTTTTATTTTGATTTTAAGCAAAACTTTTTTAATTTTAACTTTTTTATTTAGTCCCTATATCGGATAACTAGGTGGGTTGAGTTAAGAATAACGAATTCAAGAGAATAAAGGGTAAAAAAGATATACCTTACATGGTGTCAAAATATAAATAATATAGTATTTTTCTGCAAAACTGCTACCTGGTAAAATGCTGTTTTCATCAAATTATATCATACCATGTCAAATAATACTTAGAGTTGGGGAGTGTGAATAAAACTGCCACTTCGAGACACATATCGCTCTCTTCTTCTACACTGTAAAAAAAGTTTCACTCAAATTTCACTCAATTTTACTCAATAATCTATTCAATATCAATTTGTGTCCACACCCGATTGAGCGAAATTTACACTCTATTAGTATGAGTACAACTGAGTGCAACTATTATATCAGAAATGAGTTAGTTTTACTCAAATCCGAGTTACTGCTATCAATTGAGTCTATTCTGAGTATATAGGGTACTTCAGGATTAAGTCGACAAACTTTCTCATAAAAAAAAATAAGAAAAAAATCAAGTATAAATTTTTTTCCAGAGACGCTTCATTTTCGAAATATAGGGCGTTAAAGATTTTTTAAAAAATTCGAAGTCCCGCAAGCAACCAATGGCGGAGTTATGGGGACTCAAAAAATATTATACATTCTGACGATATTCATTTTGAAAATAAAAAATGATGCTGTTTTTAGATAGAACAGTTTTTTATTGACAAAAAGTGTACATTCACTTTTTTCCTAACTCTTATGGCATGGTAAAATTGATTTTTCGGAAGGGTGCTTCTGTATTCTGTCGATAAACTTTAAAATCAACCTCAACAAAAATTTTCGAGTAGGCTGCTGTCAAGCAATGTTAATTTGACGTTTTAAATGTTATTTTGCGAATTGTTGCATAAATTATAAAGCGTTCAAACTAAAAATAAAATAAGTTTAATAATGCCGTCCATATTTTGGAACAATGAATATGCTAATATGGTCTTTGTATATGGTATTTGTGATGGAATTTCCTCATCGGAGACTACTAGCAAAGGAAACATTTTCAACGACATTCAGTCGTCTCAGACAAACTGGATCTTTCGGTATTTCAACTTATGCTGATGGACATTTTGCCCCACTTCAGTACGAAGTAAGATCGAATACTATTTAAACCATTTCGATGAAAATCCATCCATGAGTGTCAGAAGATCTAGCTATGAGCTAGGTATTTCGTCAAGTTCCGTATGGAGGACTCTTCGGGCTGATGCACGCCATGCGTACCATATCCAGCGTGTGCAACATTTGTTGCCTCAGGACATACGATGTAGGCACGTGTTTTGTGACTGGATGTTAAACCAAGCAGATAATGATGATCAGTTTACGCAAAAAGTAATGTGAACAGATGAGGTAACATTTACTCGAAGAAGAATTTTAAACTAAAGGAAGAACCATATTTGGTCCTACGAGAATCCTCGGGCGGTAAGGGAACATAGTTTTCAGCATGAATTCTAATGTAACGTATAGTTGGGTGTGTTGGACAACACTATAGTTGGTCCCTACTTCCTTCCGCATCGGTTAAATGCTGACATGTTCACGGAGTTCCTTGAAAATGGTTTTCAAGATCTGTTAGAAGATGTTCCGCTTAATACTCGAATGAACAGTTGGTTTCAACTAGATGGTTATCCTGCCCATTTTGGTAGAGGTCCTAGGGAGTCGTTAAACATTAATTATCCCAGGAGATGGATTAGTCGTGGAGGACCTGCAGCGTGACCCGCACGTTCACCGGACTTGACACCGATGGATTATTTCGTTTAGGGTGCTCTTAAACAAAAAGTCTACGAGGTGCCAGTTGGTACCCTAGGAGATCTAAGACAGCGAATAGTCCAAGCGTGTCGAGAATTAACTCCAATTCAGTGTCGATCGGCCACTACCTCCATAATTGGAAGATGTCGTGCTTGTCTACAGTCCGGAGGCGCCCATTTTGAACAAAATATTTTTTAAATCATTTCATTTTGATTCACTTTTCGCTTTGTCTAGGTATAATATTAATTGGTAATTTTTTGGTTGTTCAATTTACAAATAAATTTTCATGTATTGTCTTATTTTATTTAAAAGTACACAACACAAGTAAATGAAGTGACTACAAACCGCTTGAAAAAATTTAGGAGTATTGCAGGGGTTGTTACTTGTCGCATTACGACATCGTCACATTAGATGTTAGGTACTTAAATATTTCTATTGTGTTCATCATCATTTTTTTTTTCTAAAAAAAACACCCTATACCTCAAAAACGAAGCATCTCCTAAATAATTTTATTTCTGACCGGGATATTATAAGCTTATATCGTCATAGTTACGCTATCAATAAAGAGAGTCATAACTCCCTTGGGTCATTATAGATTCTATAATTCCCTCTACCTTTCACAAGTAAAAATAAAATGAAAAATGCTAATATACATATATGTGTATATATTTATGAAATGAAAACTGAACCATATTTTATTTATTTGCGTCATTACAAATAATAAATGTACAATTTTGAAATGTTCCCTGAAAATTACTACCGCCACTGGAAACAATTTCTTCTTTTGTATGGCTGGAGCTTCTGTTCACTACAGTCGAGGTACCTGCCTCTTCTAATGGCAAAGTAGACAACATACGCGCCGTTTTATTTCTCAATTCGATGCTATCCTCCAGATACCCCTCCGCCACCGTGGAACTTTTCCAACCTCCGTGTCTTTTTAAGTTAGTCATAGTTGCTCCTGCATTAGCTAGAGCAGTAGCAGAAGTGCGACGAAGGCAATGTCCCGTATAGGAAGATGGGTTTGGCAATCCTAAATACATTGCGATTTTGCTGGGAATTTTCCCAAACATGTTTTTTCCAATTAGCTGAGATGTACATTTATTTTGTCGGAAGCGCAAAAAAAATCGTTCAATACCTTTAGGACGCAATGACATATAAAGTCTTAATAAAGGCAAAGCAGAGAACTCTTTTTCATCCACAATTGTAAATTTCTTCGATACACCAGTTTTACTTTCCGGTACGTTCACTACCATAACGGAATCCCGGTCCTCTATATCCGATATCTTCATATTCAAAAGTTCCTGACTTCTGCATCCTCCAAAATAACCCATAATCAAAACAACCTAAAACNAACGGAATCCCGGTCCTCTATATCCGATATCTTCATATTCAAAAGTTCCTGACTTCTGCATCCTCCAAAATAACCCATAATCAAAACAACCTAAAACAAAAAAAGGAAATAAATACACACAAAAAGGAAAATAAGAAAAAAATTACCTTATGCAATAAATGAATTTCATTAGGAGCGTTCTTTAGAAATCTGATAACATCATTAGGAGATAAAACAGCAGACTTTTTCGGCTTATAACTCTTACTCTTCCGTTTCAAAAAAGCCTCTAGTTCATTGAACTTGGCGATATCTCGTTTCTCATGTATATTCACCTTCGATTTTAGCATTGACCATTTAGTCCATAAAGAATTCGGACTATACGTTTCTGACTGCAACGAATAAACAAAATTACTACCAAATCTACCGAAAAACATAGAATATTCCTTACCAATTCTTGAAAATATGCCAGTAATACAGTTTCAGTGGCATCTTTTGGCATAACATTATTCCGTGTCAGCCACTCCAGATATATCTTGTATTCTTTTTGGTATACGGCTTCACTTTTCGATGGAATTAATGATTCTCTTGCTTTTTCAGCTTTTTTCAAAATCTGCTCCATTATATTTGGGGTAGAAAACACGTTTTTAACGCAAACACAGCTTGATAACAAAGTACTGTTTATAAGCAAGTAACAATTCTGTTTATAAACACGTAACATAGCAACAACCTAGCAACAACAAAACTCTTATAATCAATGGTACCTGATTCAAATATACTGGGAAGGTAATAAATTGGTACATTTTTTCCGTTTTAAAAATAAACAATATTTTATTGAAATCGGTCAGAAATAAAATTATCTATGTACCACGGGAATTAATGAGCCTTAATAACCTCAGGCAATTGCTGTCCCTCGGGCGGGACGCCCTCGGGACGCAAACTTTGCCATCGGTAATTAAGGCCCTTATAATTCCCTAGGTACATAAATAACTATTAATACTATTGGTTAAACCCAAGGGAAGGGGAGACAAAAAGGCTTATTTGACTCACACATACTCGAGACTAAGACCAATTTTAATAGGTACTATATTTTTTAGGTTTTATGAGGATCGTCTTCATAAAATTTATCGATTGAATCCAGAAGCAGCCTCAAGAGTTAGGAAAAAAGTGAATATACACTTTTTGTCAATAACAAACAAATATTTTATTTTTAATAGGGCCGTATTAATTTTTTTTATAATTTAATGAGTTTGAGTCCCCATAACTCCGCCACTGGTTGCTTGCGAGGCTTCTACTTCTATGGAAAAATGGCATCTTATATAAAGATGTGTCATGCCAAATTTGGCTTAAATAGCCTTCTTCATTTAGAAGATATTTAAAAAATTCGATTTTTTTTTTAAATCTTTAACGCCCTATATTTCGAAAATGAAGCGTCTCTGGAAAAAACTGTATACTTAATTTTCATCTTATTTTTTTTATGAGGAATATCCTTAAAGTTTGTCGAGTTAATCCTGAAACACCCTGTATAAAACCAATTTAAAGTTGACTGTTTCTTCAATATGATTTAAATTTAACTATTAATGAGTAATTTTTTACTCAGACTTGGTTTATATTCTCTTTAAATTTTAATAATCATTGTTTTAAAGTCATAAACTACTAAACTGCCACAGTGGTTTCTGCACAGATCTGTTTTAGAGACAATATTTTAGGTCTCGATTGAAGGAATTGGAGAACTGTTCGGACGAATAGATTGCCATAACCTATATTGTACCTTACAAATACGTAATTATAGATAACAATTTAACTATCCGTTTATTTTACCAAATATTAGTCGAGATTTAATATATTATCTTTAATTATTGTAATTAAATCACTGCATTTAACTACAATTTTCATTGGAATAACCAGATAAACCGATACTTCTCCAACTCCAAAGCACACCATACGCCATACTGCCATTCATCACGTCACGAGATAACCTAATGGGACGATGAGAACATACAAAGAAAATGCATCTGGATATGAAAAAGTGTGGGATCACTCAGTAATGAGGACATTTACTCTGATTTAGGTACAAATTCACCAAATACGAGTTTACGTGAAGAATTTAATTAAGGAGTACACTTATTTGAATGAAAGTACTCAGTTTTAGTTTAAATATTAATCAAATGAGTAAAATGATCAAAATGTCCAATAGTGATTGAAAATGTACTCAATAATTTCACTAAATGGATTTACTCCGAACCTTTAATGCTTTCATTCACACCGATTTTTTTTACAGTGTATATTGACTATTTGACTAGACTATCAAAATATACAGGGTGATTCAGAAATTATCCAAAAAAAATTCTGGATGTACAGGGGACCCTTACAAATACAATTTTGTAAAGAAAAAATCAAAAAGGTCAATTCGAAATTGATTTAAAAATACACTTCTGCACGGCACTGGAAACTGGTCCACTGTAAAACCTGACCTCGCACAATGCGACCGGTATGGCGGCGTGATAAAAACGGACAAAAACTTTCGCAAGGAAAGAAATATGTAAATAGAATTTTATCGCACCTATTTTATATCGGCAAATTCAAATGCTTTTGCCTTTATTAATTATTAATAAAATTAATTTGTGTTTTTAAATAATAAAATCATTTGACATACCCGATGCTGCAACAGCAATTGTTCAAAATTTTATCCACTCACGTGTAAACACATTTGGGTCCGTCTTACTCACTTTCTACGAACTAACACAAATGATGTCTTGCTTCACCATAACACAAATACTTCACCATAATACAAATGTTGTCTTGCTTCACCATAAATTAAAACGATATCCATCAACTCTGAGTTGCTATACACGCAAGCCATTTTTGACACTAACTACTAAAAAACTGATGTAAATACCACAGATAACAGGTAAAAACTACCGCAACGACGGATTTCAGTATTAGGAGTCACATGGCTCTCCACGCGTATTGCGAATGACGCTAGAGACTACAGTTGTCCAGCTTTGTAGTGGTTTAATGTGCTATAACTTCAATATTTTTTTTCTCAGAAACTATAAGGATTTTACAAAAATTTTTTTTACAATATTGACTCCATTTCTCATGCCGCATCTATTCCCAAATTTTTTTGGATAAGTTGTGAATCACCCTGTATATTTCAAATAGTGGCGCCCCAATTTAACATAATTGAATGATTTTAAAAAGATGTGTTGTAGGGAAAAACACCAATAACTTTTAAACGGTAGGAACTCTAGCTACTGACGTAAAATTCAGCAATATTGTTAAAAATGACTTGTCGTTTCCCGCAAAACTTTGTTCTTTTGTTTATACCTACTTATTCAGTTTACAACAGTAGTTTTCTTTTGTCTTCTCAGGGGAGGTACGATGTTTCAGAGAGTAAAGACAAAAAGAAACTTATTCGTTTTTATTCCACACTAGTATTCCTCACTTTTGCATTAAAATGAAAATTTACAATGAATAAAATTACGGAATCATATCTATAAACAAGAAATTGCCATAAACTATGGCAATTTCAATCAAATTACGAATATTCTCTGAAAATTATAAGAATTGTAGCGTAAAATTGCTGACGAATAGTTGTTCAGACTTCTTTGTTACCGGAAATTTTACAGGTTTAGAGTCAGGTGAAGAGTGATGACCATTAAAACGGTTTTCATATATCCTCGTTCAAATCTCCACTGTTAACGATATATTTTTACATTTTCCTCAAAATTTAGCCAAATAAAGGCAATGCCTTTGTGAAATGACCCGTAATTTATTAGGTACATTTATTTTTATTAAGACCCATTTTTCTTTATTATATAAAACGTTATGATGTTTCGGCGGAATTTTTCATTGTGTGCGGCATGAGCTGAAAACTCCTCAGAGCCCTTTCGAATATCTTAAAGCGGAGTCAAAAGTCTGAATCCTCATTAACTTCTGAACAAAAAATGTCTACATTTTCTGAATATTAAATTTTTTCATTACTTTAAACGTTACTTAGCTTTAAATGGGATAGCGGATAAAATTTTAATTGTTACCCGAATCTTTATGCTCATTGTGTATTACTAATTAAAACTATAGTTTGTAATTAGGCAGCAGTTAAAACGGTGCTATTTCAGTTTGTATCATAACTTCAGGAGGATTGTTTTTTTTAATTATGAAACAAAATGCCTTCATGGACCAAGGGCCTAAAGCCACTAATTTTCCAGATACCAGGCGTTAAAGTTTAAAAAAAAACATCATTTATCTGTAAAGGTTGGTCTAATAGATTAACTAATTAAAGTAAATAATGAACTGATTTACAATACACCAACCAGTAGCGCATATACCTACTGGGAAACTAGAAAAATAATTATAATTCTCGGAGGCATTTCTAAGAAAAAACTCAGGTACCTACACAAGTGATCTGTTCCACGTACAAGACCCATGTTACCCTAAGTACCATGGAAAATGCTCGATCACTTTCCTTTTTCAACTGCCTGTAAATCTAAACAGTAGCCAAAACTCCGCATTCAGTAGGTTTCTTTTTGGGCACGCCTCATTGTATATTTTGAGTATACAGACTCAATTAAACCTAGCGAAATTAATGTAGAATCCAGAAATATTAGAAAACAATAATTACACATTTAGTAGGTGTCAGCTTGAGCAAAGCCATGAAACGAGTTGAGGCATCGTATTCATAGAGCTCATTGTATATTCTGGGTATTCAAAGACTCTATCAACGTTCGCAACCTAAAAGTTAGCTAAAATTCAACATTCGTCAGACTCAAGTGATAAACTCGAACCAAGAATTTACAACTCATCTACACTGAAAGAAATGCGTTTCCGAAAAACTGTCCAGTTTATTTTCTTAGCAACGATGCACCCGTATTTTCTTGTATTACATGAAAATTTGCACTATAACTCT
>NW_019419275.1:0-9042 GCF_000390285.2 Anoplophora glabripennis | reverse complement strand
CACCTACGTGATCCATAAAAAACTTCAGGCATTTCGAAAAACTAAATTTCATAACGTTTTTGCTTTATTTTAATTGATTTGGGTTTTCTAACATTCAATCGTCATTTACTCGAAAACTTTCCTATGTAAGATGGCAACATTTTAATTTAATATTGTCGGATCGACAATGAAACGATCTTTCAGAATCAAGAAAAGAATTGGTGGGTTGCTATTTAAAAAAATGTCGATGACGTCATTACTCAAAAACAAAATAATGACGGTTGAAAATCGCTTTTTATGCTAAAATATGTATTTTTTAAATTAAAAATCGACCTCTTAAGGATTTTTCCCAAAAAAAATTTGTTTCACTTTTACTGAATTTATTCCATACTTTAGGCGCGTACTGTATATACATTTATATGTAAAGTTTCGATTTTTAATAAGAAAAATACTAAAAAGATTTTCCCAAAAATCGCTTCTAGAAATAATCGCAACTGGATTACTAAGTAAATTATCGCAGTTGTTCAGAAAAGACTCTATGAACATAAAAAAACCATTCGAGTTGTATGTCCCAAAAAATTTTAAAAGAATGTACTGTGCTTCGCGTTTTCGCAAAATTGTCATAAGTAAAAACAAATCCTAATATGTATTACTTTTTTGTTTTAAACACATACTGTTATTTTCGTATTTAATTTCATTAAATACTAATTCAAAATGTACTACAATATTTATATCGTGTATTAAAATATGTAAGTTAATTTTCATATAAACACATAAATATCACAAATTAGACACAACACATCACTTTTACATCAGGATTTCGAAAGCTGTTTCTGTTCTCGTTATCAAAATAGAACCATTTTGTAAGAGTGGTTATCCTGAAAACTATAACTAATAACGACTGACTAAAACAAGATAATAAATATTATGTTTAAGAGCAGAAAAGGATTTAAAATAAATCATTCTATAAAATTCGGATTTACATAACGTAAGTATAATATATAACAGTATTTAGCAATTCTTTAAAATTATCTGCATCTCCAGATGTTGCGGTCACCCACCTAACATTCATCAAACATAAACGAGTCAAATAGTTGCATATTATTTGACTAAAATGAGCATACGACAAATATCTGTCCCAAGTATTCTACGACGTATGTACCAGTTGCTTACATGTCAACCGCTTAATCGAAGTGTAATATTCTTACATCCGGGCGAAGGAATTTGTTTTCTTTTATATGTTTTTAATGACCGTCCTCTAAGCTAACCATAACATGCCGTATAATATTGACTTGGATAGTCCAAATGATGTGTTGTTTGTATGTCCTTTGTGAAGACATGTTTTCGTTGTATCGATATGCACCATCTACTTGATATGACATTTGTAAGTAATCGCATCATTCGCAGTCGGCTTTATACTTACGATGTTAATGTGAAACATGTAATAACTTAAGAGATAAACTATCTAAATGCTTTAGATGTAGTATAGTCATTATTTCATGGACGTATCCCCGTGAGAAATTTCTTCGTTCATTACCATTCCACTAGGATCAACACTTCGACTATTTTAATAGTCAGATGCAACGGAATAATTATGACAGATAACTGAATGCCTTAATATATAAATAACAGTAATCTATTTCTACGAACTATCAATGACCATATGTAAAGGAGTATGGGAAAACTGGTGGGAACGGGTAACGTACAGAAAACTATTAGATTCATGTCAATTAATGAAGTAACTAATAAGGTTATTTGAATTATCTGGATCTATATATTATATGCACCGCCTTTGAGAAAATACATCCCGCTAGACCAGCACATTTAAAGCATGTATAATCATTCCGAAATTTAAGTTGCAGCAAATTGATGAGAGTCTGGTGGATTTGCTTAGACCCTAACACACTTATTAAAAATAACAGGAAGCACAATATTAGTATAGAAACTGACCAATAAACTGTTCAGTGCACACGTCGTTAAAACTCAATTAGCTAATCTTGACATTAAATTAATTCTAGTTTAATATTAATTTCACTAATAAAGTTGATATTCTTCGAATAGCATAGATAAAAATATTTCTCTATGAGTTTAGTAAGTTGGATAAGCAGGATATACTGGTATCTTGTAATTAAACAGAGAGAATGGTTTCTTTCCTTGTGAAATTTAATATATAATATTAATCTTTATATAATGGTAGTATTTATATTTTCATTGTTAAACGTTAAACAATTTTAGAAAACATGTTTTGGAGAATGGAGCAGTTGAACTAAAACCTAGTTAAAGGCTTGGTTACAATGTACTGGTTGAAAAACCCAATTGAATAAAAAAGTAAAGTAAATTATGTATCAAAACAACAATAACTGTTAACTAATTAACAATATAATTATTAAGTCCATAAGACAAAGCTATATTTATATGTTGGAATTTAAATTCAAAAGATTCCTTCGGTGGGTAACCGAATGGCAAAGCAATGCCCAATTTGTATGCTAAATGCACTTTATATGCCACCTACCGCATTTAAAAGTTGAAATTATTTCGCCGGGGAACTTATAAAGGAACAGCTCAGACAGGAAGCCTTTAGGTGCATTAAAGAATGCTCGGCAGATGTTTGCATATAAAGCTGAATTTAAAAAATCCGCAATGTCCAAACGTAACAGAATAAAAATATTATTATGTTCATTGATTTTGATTTTAAGGTTTTTAATTGTTGCAATTATTTGTTAATTATTAGTTGGGCGCCATTTGATGAATTTGTTAATATTTAAATTTGAATTTGAATTTGTTTTTTACTGAAAGTAGAGCTGTCTCAACTTCAGGGTGTGGTTTCCTGTAATTTTATTTTGTTTGATAAAGTAATTTAAAATGAAAGATGTTTTAAAATTTCGCAGGTATGAGTATATTACAAATTTTGTGTGTGATTGTAATTTTATAATTGACAAAATTTTATCCCTAGGCTAAATAAAACAATTACATACAATTCCTTAATCTAAAATATCAATGTTATTATTTGGTATTATACTGTCGACATATCAAGATTTGATAACGTGCAAATTTTGGTTTTACGTTATATGCATATACGATTAAATTTTAAAGTCTTTAATATTCTAATTTAATGTTTGCAATTGCAATTTACTCAAATTTTAATGTATATACAACTCTCAAGACGCTGCTTCGTTTCGGTGGTTTCTTTTCCAACTTTGGATATACGATGTGACCATTTGCTGTTGTGGGTCGGAGATATTTCTACGTTGACGTCCAGAAACTCGCTCTGACTGCAATGTTACCAGCCGCCACTGCACTACACTTTTCGATTTTTCCACTTTATTTATTTCACTACCTTTTAACTAGTTCAAATTATAGTGTCGGACTTTATGTTTATTACTATGATGATTATAAACTTTTCGAGATTTTAATCATTTATGGACATTGTGTGGTTATGATGTATGACATCACTTGATGTGACTGACGTTTCACGTTTCAGATTGCTGGATAGGTAATTTTCACAACTTTATTGATTATTATTGGTATTCAATTGTTATTTTAGGTGCTAAACTGATCATGTTACTGTTTTGAACATTTATGAGAGACTAACTGCTTTGAGCTCGATTTTTGCTTTTATTGAAGTGAACACAAAAGAAACTATGGAAATGTCAAACGAAACTTTTGAGAATTTTTATTTTCAAATTACTGATTTTCTGCATGTTTTAAACTGCATGATCTTTACATATTTAGATTTTTTAGATTTTTCTGCATTTTTTGATACCAATAGCTTCTTTCTAGGTTAACTTTCAACCTCTAACCAAATTTTACTTAATTTTGAAAATTTTAGCTAAATTAAGCTATGATGCATAATTTTCTGACTGTATGTCCATTCACCGTCTTTAATATTTACCCTTTTTTTACTTTTCTAACAGTCCTCTTCTGTTTTTTGAAACTAAACGATTGAAAAGTTAAAGGTTCATTGACTCATCGAGAACTTTTAAAGTGTACACACAAATTTGAACTTTGCTTGGAACCTCAATACGGTTTCTGATGTTATGAAGGTCTTTTACACTATGCACAAGCTATTTTGCAGTTCTACTACACTTTTAAAATTTGAAATTTGCAAATTCTGACGATAACATAGATCTGTCATTCTGAAACGCTACATGAAACTATTTATAATAGTTCAGGCTTAATTCCACTCATAAATATTGTTTGTAGGTATGCTATATTTTAACTTTATACAAGATTCATTGCATGTTATTTATTTATGTATGAAATTACTTTTGCTTCCGTTGATAACTTGTCAAAATTCTGAAAATTTGTTTCTTAATATGATATCTGACGTTACTAAAAGGTTCTTTATTATTCTTTTTAACTTTTTTATAATACATGCGTGCATTTCATCCACTATTTAATGTATAAATTTAATTTTGATCATAACTTTGACAGTTGAGATGTTTCATAAAACGATTTTAAAACTTATGCTACTACAAACTTATTTTACATATAAAAATATCCTTCACTTTAATCTTTACTGGGAGCCATACCCATTTTATGTCAGTTTTTTCTATATTACAAGTAGATATTTCTATTTATTTCAAAAATTTTATATGTTGGTAATTTTTTTATATGCTTTATAACATATAAAAAAATATATAACAAATCATAACAATATATACTCTTAATAATAATATTTTAATATATATTTGGTTCTTTTAGTTATACCTACAGACAACCACAATGTATTTTGTTTCAATTAAATTCAGTTTTGCACAAATTCCTTAAGTGGTTCAATTTTGTTGCATAAATCATTAAATAAATTATTTAAAATATATTTTCTAGTACCACGAATTATCATATAAATCATGTTATTAATAAACCTTTCAGCATATGGAATATATGCAAATGTTTCTAACGGACCCAAAACATATGCCTGTTTCAAGCTAGAATTTGCGGAATTTTGACCGATTACAAAAGATAAGCGATATTTGTTTTAAAACTGATTCTTCATGTAACTATAATGATCCAAACAGTTAGTTTCATGTAATTTTTTACAGTATTCAAAGTTCAAAAACAGAACATAATTTTGATTAGTTGATATTGATTAAATAGGTGTACATGAAAAAACTGTAGCTATTATATAAATACAATTTTGTTTATCTGTAGTTAATTATTCTATAGAACCGACCTAAAAATATTGCCATTTAAAACCAAGCTCTTATGATGCAGGAAATACGAGTATAATAATCAAGAATAATAGCAGCAATCATTTAGAAACACGGTACTCATTTCGATAATTAATTATATCGAGCTATTATTTCAGTTCGCATTCAAAACCAGATCCATCTAACTCTGTTATCACCTAAAATTAACATATCGGCACTCTCAGTAATAAATTTCAACGGCAGTCCCGGAAAAATCCATCTAATAGAATTAATGGCATAACAATAACTTCTTGTTTTAATGTTTCTGAAGCACGCTATGGAACCGAAGGGCTGGTTTTATGTAGGATCATCAGTGTCATGATCCGAGTTTTAATTCGACGCGATGGAATACCTCGGAGCTTGACTTGTACCGTTAAAAGGAACTTTGCACAGACGGATAATCCATGCTAAGCAAGGAGAATATTACTGAAATTTGTTCGGAGTGTTGCTGTTACAAATCCGCAGTTTTTTCCATGATCCCAAAATAACGTTCAGATAGAAACGTCGCCGTCGCGACAAAGTTCAATTGTTAAAAACGATCTTATAAAGTAATTTTTATTCCTTTTCTTCTCCCCTTCCATTAATCCTTCCGGACATAGGAATAAAGTTTATTTCTTATAAATTTCCTTCCACCAACTTTTTCTGTGCTTTCCTATTTTCCATCATTCCATCTTCTTTATCTCGCCTCTGCTATTTGTTGTATCTATTTACGTGGTCCTTTCCTTCTCTTTGTTACATATCTTCTCCTTATTGGTCTGTTTGATTCCATTTTCATCAAATGGTCATTCCAGATGAGTTGCCTCTTTCTTTTGTGTATTCGTTATTGGTTCTTGTTTAAACATTTTTCTTATTGTTTCGTTTCTTATTCCGTCCCACTTTGTCTTCCTAACTATTTTTATCAAGTATCTCATTTCAATTTATTTATTCTACTATTGTGTTTACTTCATCAACTTTCACTGGCATATAATATAGTCAGTATAATTTTTATATACTGTTATAAATTCTTGTGACATAGTGATTTTCTTCCTATTTTTATTCTTTATTGTCTGGGCGCCAGCTCACATGAGCATATAGTTTTAATTTAATTCAAATTTTGATTTGTTATGTTTATAGAAAAAGTCTTTGTTTGAGAGATAAAAAATTTAATTTAAAATTCAAGAAAATTTTATCTAAAATGAGTAGTCTTACCTCAGGGTAAGGTTCTAAGAAGATTAATATTTTGATTTTAAAATATTATACTGATTAATGAATTTAGATACTTAATCTTGAGAAGGAAAAGAAAACATTTATATTAATTAAAATGAAAATTATGTGATTGCCTAACACTTAATTTATTTTACTATTTATCCAAATAGAAGTATTCTTAAATTAAATCTAACATTTCCTCTCCTCTAACTTAAACTAAATAATAATATCCAAGATTTGGATTTAAATATTAAATTTAACACAAGTCTGCATTATATTATTTCTTTCCTGTACCTCTTAGTACAACTTCTGTTTCTGACTTGTCATCCGTCATATAACTCCCTGTTGTTTGTCTCCTTGCTGATATTTCTATTTTACTATTCCCTATGGGTGACTTGGTTTAGATCTGTGTTGACTCGATACTGGGTAATACTCTTAATAGTTAACCTTGTTTTGTTATTGGTCTTACTTAAGTTTCTATTCGCAATCTTCAATTAATTTAATTCTTGAGACTGTATTCTTCTACTTCTTCTTATAAATGATTTTTCTTTATTGAATTTGACATTTATTTNATTGTACTATTGTGTTTACTTCATCAACTTTCACTGGCATATAATATAGTCAGTATAATTTTTATATACTGTTATAAATTCTTGTGACATAGTGATTTTCTTCCTATTTTTATTCTTTATTGTCTGGGCGCCAGCTCACATGAGCATATAGTTTTAATTTAATTCAAATTTTGATTTGTTATGTTTATAGAAAAAGTCTTTGTTTGAGAGATAAAAAATTTAATTTAAAATTCAAGAAAATTTTATCTAAAATGAGTAGTCTTACCTCAGGGTAAGGTTCTAAGAAGATTAATATTTTGATTTTAAAATATTATACTGATTAATGAATTTAGATACTTAATCTTGAGAAGGAAAAGAAAACATTTATATTAATTAAAATGAAAATTATGTGATTGCCTAACACTTAATTTATTTTACTATTTATCCAAATAGAAGTATTCTTAAATTAAATCTAACATTTCCTCTCCTCTAACTTAAACTAAATAATAATATCCAAGATTTGGATTTAAATATTAAATTTAACACAAGTCTGCATTATATTATTTCTTTCCTGTACCTCTTAGTACAACTTCTGTTTCTGACTTGTCATCCGTCATATAACTCCCTGTTGTTTGTCTCCTTGCTGATATTTCTATTTTACTATTCCCTATGGGTGACTTGGTTTAGATCTGTGTTGACTCGATACTGGGTAATACTCTTAATAGTTAACCTTGTTTTGTTATTGGTCTTACTTAAGTTTCTATTCGCAATCTTCAATTAATTTAATTCTTGAGACTGTATTCTTCTACTTCTTCTTATAAATGATTTTTCTTTATTGAATTTGACATTTATTTCTTTCTGCAATCAAATTATGTTCCTTTTAAATTAAAAATTTTATTTTCAAAACTTTAGCTGTCAGCTCCTCCAATTTATTATTTTTCTTTCTCTTAGTTACCTCACTCTTTTTCTTTTCATGACTCACTGATTTTTTTTTAAATTTCTAATTCTAGTAATCCAAATTTTTATTACCATTCACATTTTCAATTTCGAATATACTTTATTACATTATATTTCTTTAATTATTTCTTTTGTTAGAAATTATTTTTTTACGAAAATTTTTAATTGATCATATACTAATTTTTCTTTATTTTATCTTTTTTTTCTCAATTTCAACCATCTACTGTACTCCTATTGGTCACACTTATTCAACTTATAATTTATTTCTTTAAAATCAATTTGACTAATTTTATTTTCCCAAATTTGCCTTTTGATATTTTAAAATCTTTGCCCCAACTCATTCTTCGATTCGTGTCTTGTGTCAAGTCTCTCTTTCCTAATATTTTGTTCGTTGAATCGCTCTATTTGCTTGTTTTAATTCTACTTTTCCATAGGCAGTAATGATTCTTCCTTAATATTCATAAATTGTTACTAACTTTAGCTCAGTCTCTGCGTTTTATTCTTATTTTGTTATTTTCGTTTTGTTATTTATTACCATTATCTTACTTTTCCTTATTGATTTCCATTCTCAGTTGTTATGTTTGTTCTGTCCAAACATCTGTTAATTTTTTAATTTTAGACTGGTATTAGCAAACCATTTTTTAAAAAGTAGCTCTCTCAAAGAATACAAACATTTAGTTGGACCTGGTCAGTTCATATGTGTATATTGTCTCCGTTATTAGACAGTTCTTTGTGGAAAGAAATAAGCATCTTAAATTTTTGAGGAATTCCAGTGGACAAAGGCTGTTAAAATCTTGTTTTCTGGTTTGTTTTGACGAAAGAAATCACTCACAATTTGCCACAATATCGCATTACAGTTTCTTTCCGCTATCCTTGTTTGAACGTCCGAATTGAGTACATTAACTAATTTAGATTAAATATAATTTATATCTCAGTAGCTGTTATCTGGTTATTCGCTACAATTATCTTAATACAAGTAGTAATTACTGGAGACTCCAGTTTCCTGGATACTTATATAAATGAGATATGCACATGTAATGTGTACTTTGTGATTACAAACATTGATCCGATTTCAGAATGTTATTATAAAACAATAATCTCTAACAAGCTGATAATCTAATTGTAACTTACTACTGTATCAGTTTGATATATACATAATAGGGTGGTCAAAAAAAAAAACG
>NW_019419274.1:0-9075 GCF_000390285.2 Anoplophora glabripennis | reverse complement strand
GTGAAGGGAGATGGTGCGGGTCAACGGAAACGAAGCGAAGAGCATCCTTTGTTTCGCATTTGGAGTTATTTTCGTGTTGGCAATTAAATTTTGGTAAAATTCTGTCTCGCCGGCTGCAATTGGTGTAGTTTTTCACGATATTGTATTCAACCAATCAGCAGCCACGTTATCTCAAGTGTAGATGTGACGGTTTGTCATCGTTCATTGTAAACGAATCGTTAACATTGGTGATGCCAAGATTTAGGGATTTTTAGTTAACAGTACCAGCTCTGCAACATCTCTGCAGCTGGGTTGTCAAGTGGCTTGTTAAAATTTCTGGAGGCTCTGTATAAAAGATCCAAAGGAGAAACATGAAAATGAAAAAAGTAAAAATATAAAGGAAAATTGATTTGATTTTATTTACAAAAATGGTTGGACTTGTGTTTTCACTAAACGAAATACACTGTTTTGCTGTTTGGTAATTCAATTTTTCTTGGATGAAATCAGTTTCTTTAAGGGCCAATCGCCCCAACCAAATTTTAAAATCTGTTTTAAAAGGGATGACCAAAGTATTTGAAAATGTAGACGCATTTTCAAGAATAGCAGTTTTTTTTTAATATAAATGATTTAATCCTCATAAAATATATATTTATATATTTTTTCGCTCTAACTTTCCCATTTGTCGCGTCTGACCAAGGTAGATCTGTTTTGAAGTGGGTGTAAGAGGGGGCAAGCAAATTTTTTCTGGATTACCTTGAGCACAACTCACATAATAAAAGTGTAGATCCCTAGATCTGGGCAAGGTCTGGAACATTTTTAAAATTGCAAAAATTGTAAAAATATTTTAAAAAATACCTATTTTATATGAATTTTTTACTTATCTTGAAACCTATACATTTTGGAAGAATATTGAAGAGGTAAAAAAGTTTTAGAATTGAATTTTGCACAATATACCTACTGCAAGTTAAATGTGTTTAAATTTATTACCGATGTTGCAAAATAGCAATAATTAATGAAAAAAAGGGAAAATAATCAAGTGTTTTGGATAATTTTTTTTTAAATATTTTAATTGCTCCCAGGACATTCTAATTTTGGTAAAAAAAACTTTAGAGTGTAATAAAACAACACGCCAAATTTCATTTAAATCGGTTGGATAGTTTTTGCAAAATAATTTTTTGAAATAAATTTTAAAAAAAAATTTTCGTATTTTAAAAATGTTGCACAACCTTAAATAAAGCAACTAGATACTTGAAAACTTTTTCACATAGAAAAGACCGCTCAACCTTTCAAATGGTTTTTGAAAAATTGAAATCCGCTGTTCACTTTTTCTCTTTTTTTTATTTTTAAACAATTAGATTAGACATTTATCAATTTGCAATTTAGTTTTTTCAAAGGTTATAATTTTAAAATACTATTTTTTCTTAATTTTGTCTGTATTTAACAAAAAAATTAATTTCCAAATTAAAAAAAAATATATTTATTTAAACAAAAATTATTTAAATACTTATAATAATAATAATTATAATCAAATATATTCATATACAGTGTTGAAATATATATACTTAAACAAATTTTTTCATTGAAAAAATTCAATAGGTAGGGTAAAATAGACAGTCCTAATCAACTGATTTCAATTTTTCAAAAACCATTTGAAAGGTTGAACGGTCTTTTCTATGTGAAAAAATTTTCAAGTGTCTACATGCTTTATTTGAGGCTGTGCAACATTTTGAAAATTCAAAAAAAACATTTTTCAAAATTTATTTCAAAAAATTATTATGAGAAACCTATCGAACCGATTTTAATGAAATTTGGTGTGTTGTTTTATTATACTCTAAAAATTTTTTTACCAAAATTAGAATGCCCTTGGAGCAATTAAAATATTAAAAAAAAAATTATCCAAAAAACTCGATTATTTTGCCTTTTTTTCATCAATTATTGCTATTTTGCAACATCGGCAATAAATTTAAACATTTTCAACTTACAGTATATTGTGCAAAATTCAATTCTAAAACTCTTTCCTTTCCAATATTCTTCCAAAATGCATAGGTTCCGAGATATAAGTAAAAAAACTCGGATAAAATAGGTATTTTAAAAAATTTTTTAAACATTTTTGCAATTTTGAAAATGTTCCGGATCTCGCCCAGATCTAGGAATCTACANCATTTTTGCAATTTTGAAAATGTTCCGGATCTCGCCCAGATCTAGAGATCTACACTTTTATTATGTGGTATTGCAGCAAAAATTAGCTTGCCCCCTCTTACATCCAAGAAATGGGATATTTCGACAGATCCGCCCTGGTCACTTTGGAAAGGTACTCGAATCGTAACTACGCCACAATTTACAAAATAATTACTATTTCAGTACTTTTAATCCTCTAGTTGGATGTAATCTCAATTCTTTCAGGTTGATTCTCGAAAACGAACCCGTATCGGACGACGTCGACATCGAAGTCTTGGCAAAATCCACCGAAGGCTTCTCCGGTTCGGACTTGAGAGAACTGTGTCGAAACGCTTCAGTATACAGAGTGAGAGATTATCTTCGGACGCACATCGAGAGCCCCCCCGGCAAATCCTCCAAAAACGACTCGGAAGACGAGTTCCACGACACCCTGAGACCGATCACGATGGAGGACTTGAAGTTTTCCTTCAATAAAATGAGAGAAAGCAAAATGCAGTGCGGCTCTCTCCCTCTACAAACTAGAATAGACCTCGACTAACTGTTGTTCAGTCGTTTAGAGCCGTTTGTGGGGGATTTCGACGGGTACGTTAATAGATGCAAAAATTTCGCAGCGAGTTTTAAAAAGTGCGGTACCTGTAGACGATAGTAGTTAATTATAGACGTTGTGGAAGGACGTGGATTGCTGATAAATTTCTGTACGTTTAATAAGTTTGTAATTGAAGATTTCCACATGCTCTTAAAATGAAATATAATTTGTATGATTAACTTTTTTTGTGATAGTATTTTCTTTATTTTGTATTATAACTATTATTGTAAACAATAAAAAAATTCATGTCGGGTTTCACAAAACAGGCAGTAAGGTGTAATTTTTTTTTGGGACCTTTTTGTGTACTGGATGACCGTACCAGTCCGCAAAACAGTCAAAAGAGCGCAACAATCTGAAATTTCCTTTGTTTGAAGTTATTGATGAAAAACAAAATTTTATTTTCGTTTTGTGATCTGAAATTTCTTTTGTATTAAGTTATTAATGAAAAAGAAAATTTTATTTTCGTTTTTATTTTATTTTTTTTAGATTTTCTTTTTTTAATTGGGCTCATTTTTCTGGTTATGACGAAGTATGGATCATTGTTTTGTTTTACCAAATTTTGCATTTTTACAAGAGTGCTTTGGTGTGAAATAAAACATACGAAATTTTGACAATTCAGTAAAACTTTCTTTGACAATGAATAAAAAAAAAACAAAAATTTATAATATCCAAAAAGCAAACATACTGTCTGTCATGTTAGCTATTCGGCCCATCAGCATTTGTTTTTTTTTACACAGAATTTTCACATTTTTTAATTCACCTAATACTTATTTGTTTTAGTTGAAATATGGAGTTATCCATTTTTAAGAAGAGTGCTTTGAAACCAAAACAAATGAAGTCTTGACAGTTCACTTAAATTTTCTTTGACAACGAATTAAAAACAGCAAAAATTTATAATGTCCAAAAGGCAAACGTACTGTCGTATTAGCTATTCAACCTACCAGCATTTGTTTTTTTTTTTGCACAGAATTTTCAAATTTTTTAATTCACCAAATACTTATTTGTTTTAGTTGAAATATGGAGTTATCCATTTTTACGAACAGTGCTTTGAAACCAAAACAAATGAAGTCTTGACAGTTCACTTAAATTTTCTTTAGATTGTTGCGATCTGAAATTTCTTTTGTGTGAAGTTATTAATGAAAAAGAAAATTTTATTTTCGTTTTTATTTTATTTTTTTTAGATTTTTTTTTATTAGGCTCATTTTTCTGGTTATGACGAAGTATGGATCATTGTTTTGTTTTCATGGAAACACCAAATTTTGGATTTTTACAAGAGAGCTTTGGTGTGAAAATAAAACATACGAAATTTTGACAGTTCAGTAAAACTTTCTTTGACAATGAATAAAAAAAAANTCCTAGCAACCGCCTAACAACGGTCAATACAAACAGTATTGTATTGACCGTTGCTAGGAAAACTGTGCGATTTTTTTACCGTACGTAATAGGAATCTTACATTGATCGCAGACGGTGTGTTTTTAAGTATTTACAGTAGTGGTCGTAGGTAAAATTATTTACGACCTAGTGGACCAGTACAGGTTTGCTTTGATCAGGTAGACTAGTTTACCAATACCGGACTCGCCAAATTGCTATTCGAGTTTAAATTACGAAACACATCATGGTCAAAGCATAATTTCAGGAGAAGTGCATACGGTCCTGTGCTTTAAAATTTACAGGTTCCAATCGACATCGTAACAACTATACACATTTTACAGATGAAAACTCGTATTGTTTAATGGTTTTTATACATGTCTATTTTGTTTTATATAAAAAAATATATACAAAACAATAGTAAAATTGTTTTTCAGCACATGAAAATTTATATTTAATAAATCATATTATCATGAAGATTTTCGTTTATAAATCACATTTTTTTTTCAAGTTGTAATCATAAGTTTCGATTAAAATATTTCCAACTTTTTGGATCTTTAAAAGCTATTTTTAATTTAATGTGTACCGTTTTCTAATTAACTTTGTACATATTTAAATTTTCCGAGTATTTAATTATGTATTTATAACCAGCACCTGTGTTGCCTTATTTTGTTTTGACTAACGCTTATATTTTAATTAAAACACCCTCCCTTGTACCCACACTTTACGTAATAAATTTTTTATTTTTGACTATTTGTTTTGCTTTAATCCTCGCTTGGACTAAACTGCGCTTGGGTGTTGAGAATGAACGCTTTCTAATGGCTTCTAAGTGTACGTTCCAATAATTGCAGACTAAAGAAACCGTCTCGACGGTCGGCGGTCGTCAGGTTCTTGTAAACGGGCAGCAGTCCCAGACTTCCGCCCTCCTCCAAGCCATGAAGGCCAACATGGAGGCCGGCCAGCCGACGTCTGTCGTCCAAGGTCAGCCGCAGACGCAGGTCGCCACCGCAACTGGGGAGGCAAACAAGCAGTTTGTCGTCACACCCGACTATATTCAGCAAAGTATGTTCATTTATCAGCCATCCGTAATTGTGTACAATCCTAACTGTGCGTACCCATTGCAAAACGATCTCGCCACACGTTTTTATAAATAGATAAGCTTCAGTTATTTAGAAGAGCAAGGGTTCCTACAAATTCAAAAGTTTCTAAACTTGCAAAAGTATTTCTTTCTGTGATATTTTCTTTTTGTTGGAAAAGTTCTGTTTCGAAAAGAAGACTGATTTTTTTATTTTTTTTTATGTTTTTTCCGCTATTAAGTGTAAAAGTATTTTACTGTGATTTTAATTTTTATTCTCTCACTGGTCTAGAAGAAGCAGAGGAAAGCATTGCGACATAACCACGTAATCATGAGATTTTCTCTGCTTTTTTCACGGCCTGTGTTTGGAAACTTTTGTCCGTATTACTTTAAATAAATAAAATTAGTTACAGATTAACTAATGTAACATGTAACTGGACTGTATCCGAAATTGTGTAATAAAACTGTTAAACAAATCTCATGGACTTTTCTTGTGACAAAACCCTTGCACTTCTTCACGTTTATTTTTTTATTAGTCGTTTTGCTTTGGGACTGTTCACCGTTTGCTTTAATTTTTTCTATAATTTTCACCCTCTTTGTATATTTTTCTTTAATATCTCTGCAGCCATCAAATCCGCCTTAAAACAAGAGAACCTCAATCCCGAAATCGAGGAAAAACTGTTGCAGCTGCAGAGGTACCAAGAAAAACAAATGAAACAGGAGCCCGAATTGCCCACGCCAGTCCCAAAAGTAAATCAGACGGTTGTCCCTAATTCCCGGTTCCCCACTGCTACCCGCAAAAGACCGCCCAGTGCTTCCAAGAACGATGATAGTGATTGGGTGATGGAAACCCCCAAAAGGAGCCGCCCCAACAGATCCTCCGACGGGAAAAAAATCGAAACCGAATCACAGTAAGTATCAGTACGACAAATGGATATTTCCACTTAGGACGACTACATCCGTTTCGTTTTTAGTCAAGAACCAGTTAAAGAAAAGATTGTGTCGCCTAGAGCTAGAATCAAAATAAAAGAAGTTTCTGAAGCGGAAAGAAAAGTTACTATTAAAACGAAAATAATGGTTAGTTTGTTTAGACAGAAGGAGCTACTGAAGAAAGATATATTAAGGAAAAGGGCATTATTGGAAAAAGAACTGCAATATGAAATCCAGGTAATTAAAAAATATATCAATTATTGTTTATTAATATTAGTTTATTATTTATTTTTTATTTTAGTTTGTTCATTAATTTTTTTTTTATATAATTTGTTTGAAAATGAGTAAAGTACAATACAATTTTTAGAAATTCAATAAAAATTTACTGTAGACACCATTACTAGCACAGTTATAAGGTAAATATTTACCTGCTGATGGTTATAAAAAGTTTCTATACCGCTCAGAAGTATATGTTTTATCTCTTTCATTAAAAAAAAAAAACTATCGCCAGTCACGGCATAATACCAAATATATAGGATCAGAAAGTCCCCATGGTTCATCGGCCGTTACGTGAGAGCGATAAAGAAAGTAATAGAAATCCGTGCGACAGAAAGATGGCTATAATGAAGGCGTCTAATAGTCACCGCCCACTTGGCCCTTCCACAAATAAGATCCACTTCTTACTTGTGGAAGGGCGAAATGGGTGGTGACTATTAGATGCCTTTATTATAGCCATCTTTCCCTATCGCATGGATTTCTATGATTTACTTTATCGCTCTCACGTAACGGCCGATGAACCATGGGGATTTTCCGACCCTGTATTACAGTCTGTGCGACATTTGTTAAGATAGAATTTCAAGAACATTCCTACATCTTTTTATTGAAATTAATCACATTCGACACCCGAGGTAGAAAGACATTGGCGGAAAATTTCAAGGCACGTCCCTGCCGTGGTAAATTGTTACAGTAGTTCCAATAACAGAACTTTATTGGCTTATTCATTTCTTGGAATTCTATCTCATCAAATATTCTACGGACTGTACAAAACTAATGGAACCAATTCAATTTATTGCTGTTATTATTATCTTTGGACATTTCCACCTTAGTCTGTGTGAATATTCTTAAATTCCTTAGGTTAAACTGTAAGAATTACAATTATTGTTAAAGATGGTTTTTAATTTAGGTTTTCATATAATGGGGGTTTCCCCGTTAAATAAATAAATACAATGCAATGTTGCAGGCAGATATGTAGACAATGTATCCTAATATCATTAAAATAGAGGATACAGACGCTCATTTTGACTTTTAAAAACACACTTCATGAGAGTTTTTTTTTTCAAATTGTAAAAAACGATTTTTTTGGACAGGCTGGTGTAACCTCAAACTTCCCTGTAAACTTATCACGCATCGGTATGCATTGTTGTCAGATCTCATCTTTCTTCATTCGTGTACATATTTTGTTATAATACCACACACAAATTTTAACAATGAAGACACGAAACGAAAACAGGATTTAAATTTCATCGTAAAATTGAACTTAATAGAACACAACATTGCACTATACAAATTATATTTCAATTCTAGTAAAGGCTGTTTGACACAATAGCATTTCTTTTTTAAAATCTTCTAAGTAATCTGAGCAAATTTTTTTTATGTAGAAATATGTTCATGACAAACACGAAATATATGAAATTCTATTCAGATTTATGTATAAATAAATGTTTACAGAAATTTTAGAACTTGTTCTAATTTTCTTTATAAAAATGCGCGTAAATCTGCGCAGAACAAAGTTATTTGTTATGTCTGCATTGCCACCTGTCAGTTCAAATTACAGGTTATGTTGATTTAATCTGTGTTTAAAGTAATTAATTAACATTTACGCCTTCCCGTGTCTAGAACGATGTCCTAGACGAGAGGGCAAATAAGAATATTATTTTTTTAAAAGTTTTTTACTTCTTTGTTCTTTTAAGCGTAATCATTATAATTAAAATAATGCTGGTCACAATGACTTTTTGAATAGTTCCTGCATCCATTTTGTACAGTTGTTTTAAAACCAGATAAAAAAATAAGATCTACGGTAACACCAACTGCGTATGTGCTGTGATATTATATTTTTATATAAAAATAGACCATAGTGGCAAGCAGATGAAAGATTTTAATACATTATTTTTTCTACAATATTTTCACAAATATTTTTACGAAGATTATTATACAGGTTCGGAAAGTCCCCATGGTTCATCGGCAGTTACGTGAGAGCGATAAAGTAAGTCGTAGTCGTAGTTAATGTCGACATTGAAAGTCGATTCTTTTGAATCTGTGGTCTGCTCTACCTTCTACCTCGCCATTTCCACAAAAGAGTACCTTCTGCAATGACAAAAGATTTAATGGCTGAAGTATTTTCACGAAAAGAGAAGAACAAAGAACGGGCTGACATTGACATTTTTAAATCTATCATCTCTACAAAATAATTCGTCCACTGACGAATGTCTATGATCCACACACTATTTCGAAGCCAAAATGAAGGGGATTTTTTTTATTTTTTTACATTTTTCACTCAAAATATTTTTTACGTTTCATTCATCGTATAATTCATGAATCATTACCCTTGTGAGTGCACCCCCCCCCTTTAAGGTTCACGCCCCTGGCAGCCACCCCCGGCTGGCCCCTTGCTACGCCACTGTACGTTTATATTATAAACTATGTTCTTAATTCTTTTTATTTACAATTAAAGATCATACCTTAAAAAATATTTGATTTTCGTGTAATAGCAATAGTTTTTTAAACATTTTTTATATTTCAAAAACATGAACTAAATTGATATCGCATATCCAAAAAAGTCACAATATCTCGTAAACGAGGCCCCTAATAAAAATCTTACAAGACTGACAAAAATAGAATAAAACCGCTTTATCTAAAAAAATATTCTGAAAGCATAGACGTACTCAAAAAAAATGGGGGG
>NW_019419273.1:4833-9136 GCF_000390285.2 Anoplophora glabripennis | reverse complement strand
ATTAATCTAATTGTGTAGTTGTACCATATTCAGGAAATAAAGGAAATTATTCAATCAGCACAAGAGTTTATACAGTCCACTCTATCGATTAACAGTACCTATACGCATTTTGCACCATATCAATGTCCGATCTGTCAAAATATATTATAACTAAATCTGTAAATCCTTACGTAATCGGAAAAAGTCAGAAATGCTTGGAAAAGGTTTAACAATTACAAGATGTCTTATTTTAATAAAAAATCCTTCTTTTCGTTTTTTAATAGTATCTCGCTTATTTTTAGCGATAGACCCAACAAACCCTACATGGCTATGATCGACAGGGAAGGTTCTATCCAAATATGTAAAAATATACAGGGTGTTCCATTTAACTTAACAAAGTTAACATCCGCGGCCATTTTGTTTGGACTTCATTTGTTTTTCTTCTATCATTTTCTAAAAATTCATAAAAACTCGTGCAACTTTTATATTTAACATTTTTTTATAACTTAAAACAAAAAAGTTAAAGGGGGGTCAAAATATAGTGAATCACCCTGTACCTAATTGGCAAGGAAAAATAATTTATTTTTTTTGCTCGTAAACCATTAAGTATACGAAAAATTAGGAAGAGTAAAAAAAGTTTCTTGTTGGAATTGGCTAATGTAGAAAAAAGTTGTGAGAGAAATAAAACCAAGGGGTGCTAATCAAAAAAATATATTGGAAGTACCCCGCCTAAAATTACTTTCTAAACAACTCGTTAAAATATTTGCACATCATTATGAAACACCTTGTATACGTAAAGCTGCTATTTACAATTCGTACAATATTTGTTGTTGTTCCAATAAAAGAATAAGCCAATAAAGTTCTATTATAAGAACTATTGTAACGATTTTCACGGCAGGGGCGTGCCTTGAAATTTTCTGCGTTATTTTCAGAATATTAATATACAGGGTATTACAAAATGTTGTTCAGAGAATTCTAGAGCAGATTCTACATCCAAAAATACGAAAATAAATTCCTATAAACTTAGGTCCGCAAATGCTTCGTTTTCGGAATAGAGGGTGTCGAAAAAAAATATGTTTTTTATTTATAATTTCAAAATTTTTCATAGCAGCTTGCTAAATGACAAATGTGCAAGAAGACCTTTTTGCCCTAAATCAAATGAGTTACCTAAAAATAAAGTATTACCTATAACAGCCAGTCAAAAAATCAGTGGCGTAGATTTTCTTGTCAAAAGGCGCAATAGGTACTCCCCCATATCTATGCCTCTGATGGATCTGATATGCAGTAGATTGTACCAAATTATAAGTTACGTATCACAACCCAAATTTAAACAATTTCCAATGTTCCAAAATTTAGAAATTATCAATAAAAAACATATTTTTTTATTTTCTTCATACCCTCTATTTCGAAAATGAAGCATTTGTAGATCTACGTTACAGGATCTTTTTTCGTATTTTTGGAGGAATAAATAGGAATAAACAAAGAAACTCATAACTGCAAAACACAGTATACACTGCAAGCTGCTGGTGAACGCCACACCGCAATGTCTCTACCTCGGGTGTCGAATGCGGTTAATTCCAAGAAAGTGACGCAGGGGTCTTCTTGGAATTCTGCCTCAACAAATATCGTATGTCATAAATTTTGAGTTGTCGCAGTATTCTAGCCGGCAAGCGAAGTAGGCGGGGTCGCAGAAAAACGACAGACGGAGCAATACTTTGCAATTAAAATCGGTAAAAATCGCATTTCAGGTAATAGGCGTGGAAATCAATATTTTCATCCCTCTCGTCCGCTTCCGCCTTCTCCGCTACGCGGACCCTTCGTCACCTTTTATTTTATTGGGTGCCGGCGGCCGCGTTACCGGATTCCTCCGGGTCCCCGCGCTGGCGTCCCTCCAGCTCGCGACGACGGCGGCGCGTCCCAATCGAAATCGAGATTCGATTCCTTTGCGATTGCGGTCGCGTGCACTATTTTAGCGCTCCGCGTTGCGTTTTATTTGCATTCGCGGGAGGTTGTTAGCCTCTCCGCGGACAACGCGGGGCGGCGGGAGGCGGAGCAGAAGGAATGTCTCTCTGCGACTTTGTTATTATTATGCATTATCTGTTCCGTGCCGTTTCGCGGCGCGATCATTAGGGTTGGATTGCGGCGGGTTGGGAAATTTGACGGATTTGAAAATAGATTGAAGGAAGTGATAAAGATTTTGTATAAGTTTAGAATGACTAAGAGCATGTTGCTTTACAATCCGAAGCTTCAGACATGTGCGCATTTTTTGCTTCGGAAAGATAAGGAAAATACTCGCAAGATAAAGTTTGCTAGACCAATAGGACTTTTAAGATCGATTTTACCTGTTGAAGTCCAACAACAGCACGTTCTTTATTAAAAAATTATGGAATTTTTCAAAATCGTGAAAAACCTAGTTAAAAAAAGTAACTTTTTGGTTATCAAAAGTCGACATTTTCGTTAAATTTTCAGTTGACAAAGTGAGTATTTTCTGTCACCTAGCTGGAAAATATTTTTATGTTCTAGAATCTAGAACATAAAACAAATGTCAAAATAATTTGTCATTTTTTGGAAACTTATACAATACTATATTTGGCAGACTCAATTTATTCTATTATTATTTTATCCGTGTACAATCCGTCAAGTAATCACAAATTATATGAACGTTTGCTCAAAGTTCTCGAAGGATATCACCACAAAACAGTAACTAGAGATATCACAGACAGATTATGGAATTCGTAATTTGTGAAACATGTCAAAAATATAGGGTTAGTTTTACTGATTTCTGCCTGTTCCCCCGAAAATATCAGTAGAAGAAATAAGTAACAATTCTTCTATCATTACTCAATAGAACACCATTCAAGAATACCGATTAATGAGTTTTAGTACAGACACGCTCCCTTTCTCTCGTTCCTTCTACTCCATATAATTCAAGAATAAAGTCCCTGAAAGGTTGTCCAAAATTAGTTAATTCGATCGATTTATATTAATTTGATTTACCTTTTCTAGCAGAAATCTATGATTAGTTGTTTCTTGTAAAAATCTCTCAATTTCCTCTTTTATTAGAATTCTGTACCTTCTCGGATGGTATCCAACTGATTTGCTTTTCAAATATGGTATTAGTTTTGGAAATTTTCTGATATTTACATTTTTTTTGACATTCAGTGTACTTTTTAACATGGAATATACTGACCATAACGTCGAAGGGTTAATCTTATTAATTTTATGTTCGAAATATGTCAATAATACCGCTTCGGACCAGTGGCGGCGCGTGAACATTGATTGAATGTGTTCTGTTTAGGGTTGTTACATTTGTTGAATTGAATTCCGGGATATTAAGTGCCCGGAGTCTTGAACGGCGCCGCAGGCGAAAAATTTTAAAATTTTCAAGGTCACGCGTTTTCCTGGCACTTCGAATTTCAAGGAACAATCCATTTATACAAAAATACATATTTTCACAAGAACGATTTTTGAAGTTGATACCTTTTTGAAATATCTATTCACGAATTACCTACTGACGGTATAAATAAATTGGAATAAACTAAATATATTTTATTAAATTATTGAATATTGTTTATAAACAAAAAAATCATTTGTGAAGTTTACCAACGATTCAACGAATTTTAATTTTCCTCGCCGTGTTATGATTTTTTTTATCTTTTTTTTATATATATGTACATATGTTATATTCCGGGAGTTTGACGTGCAAATCCGAAATCAGCTAATTCCCGGTATAATCACAGAAAATCCCGGTCATACCCATGTGGCTAGATGTTCTTTTAATATGCCGTTAAGATCTGCACTAAAATTTATGAGTCCATGAAACACATCAGGGTTGTCCGAATTTTCTGTCTCGTCGTGTCCGCGAAGTGCTAATTCGAAAGCTCTGCAAAATTTTTTGCAATGTATGATTTTAGATAATACATAATGATTTTTCGTTACCTGTTCATTGTGTTTCCGTATATTATCCCAATATGCAGAATCTAACTGACTTTGTATGTTTATTTTACCTAGTGAGTTAAATGCCTTCAATCTTTCACACTGTACAGGGTGATTCAGAACTTATCAAAAAAAAATCCGCAAGGAAAGAACTGTGTAAATAGAATTTCATCGCACCTATTTTATATCGGCAAATTCAACTGCTTTTGCCGTTATTAATTAATAAAATTAATTTGTGTTTTTAAATAATAAAATCATTTGACATACCCGATGCTGCAACAGCAATTGTTCAAAATTTTATCCACTCACGTGTAAACACATTTGGGTCCGTCTTACTCACTTTCTACGAACTAACACAAATGATGTCTTGCTTCACCATAACACAAAT
>NW_019419273.1:0-3255 GCF_000390285.2 Anoplophora glabripennis | reverse complement strand
ATCCATCTGACACTTCAAACAACATGACGAACGAAATTCGTGAAAAACTCGGAGAATAATGCATTTTCGAAAAAAAGTTTCCTGCAAAAAGTTTGTATTTTTTTCCGTAGAATACGATCCTGCAATAAAAAATAGGGGTTTTCATTTGAAAAATCGAAGTTGACCCTCGTTTGACCTTGAAAATCGACTTCAAGGTCATTTTCAAGGTCACCATCGTATGTCCCCCTCCGAACCCTATAACTTTTGTCTAAAACATTTTTCCTCATTCTGCTCGGGTTTCGAGATATTTGGGGTGGGACATTAAAATGGGACACCCTGTATTAAGGAGCGTAGCTCGCGTCGTAATAAATAATACTATAAGCTCCTAGATTTATTTTAACGCGAGTACATTTGGATTCTTTAAATATTTTGTTGATATTTAATATGATTAAATACATACAATTTTATGTGTTCTGCAGCTCCGCTGCTCTTATGGTAAAACCGCCACTGCTTCGGACATTATTTGGAATATGAATCACAATATGTAATTCTGACACTACTTTTTCAAATAACTAATTTTTATTGTTTATTAGGTTGCTATCGTTATGATAGTTACCCTGCCTAAAACGTCTTGATTCAAACACGGTTCAAATGATTTCAAATATAAATTAAATTGTTATTTATATATAACACAATTTTCTTATTTTATTGCAGTTTTCGAAAAAATATCGCTTGTATCTCGAACGCGAAGTACTTTTACGTTCTCGAATGGATATTTTGCCTCGCTAAACTCGGCAGAAGTACCATTTTGCGTTCTAGATACAAAAATAACTATTTTGTCTCCGCCCCATCAGATTTAAACTATTTCCAAATTAAATTTTATAATAATTAGTAGATCCCTAATATTTTATCTGTTTCTTCCCACAAGTTTCGAAAACATTTAACAAAAACCCTCCTCAGAGGTACATCTTGGAAAGATGGAATTTAATTTTTTTTTGAAAGTAGAATCTACTGACGAAGTTTATCAGGCTAATTACAGGACATCTGTCATAGGATTTTGTTCTTTAACTCCTAATATCTAATTATTAGGTCAAATAAGAACACTTATACCTTTTTATGTCCTTTATCTACGGCCATGGGTTTACCTATCGATCAGATCGTCTATCAATCGCTCGAAAAAGCGACACCCAATCCGATTGATACAGCCGTGAATGGGGTAATCAATCCATCCTCGGTAGAAAAATGTCTGCGGTTTTGGTCTCGCGTTACAGTCCGGGATACTGACCTACGGGGAAGGCTCCAGTGACTTTTACGCACACCGATACGCCGGGATGCCCCGGGTCATGTCGTGTGTGGGGTCGGACTCGAATACGGACAGATGGATGGCAAGGGGGTGGCCGGGTATTGATTTTCGACGCCCTTTCCTCAGAATTAGGGCCCCCGATAACGTGTCTCCCTAATATAATTCAAATTAAAGGTATCGATTGTCTGTATTTGTTTTCTGTTCGACAGATATAACTTTGCATTTATAAATTAGTGCAATGTTGTTACCTACAAAATTGATACAAATTGATGAAATCATCTAAAACATTAAACTTACAAGGAATATTTTATAAAATATAGTGTACCTGGTCACCGCCAGTTACAGACTTACAATGTACTTCCTTAGCCTTAGCTAAAAATCATTGATCTGCCCTTGTTGTTCTCGGCTTAGGCCCTGTGGGGGCGGACTCACTATCAGAACCGCTAGGCCCTCCTTGATGTTCATTTCGGTTCTTGTTGTTGCTTCTATATCTATATGGCATTAACTGTAATGGTGCAGATGTTCTAAAAATTACTGTGGATGTAGTATATTATTTTATAAGACCTTTATTACAAGGTTTAACATGAGAGCAAGCAAATTATATCCATGGGAACATGTAAACCCTATAACGGTCGAATGTGGTACAACATTTTCTATTGTCTTGTTTTTGAATTATTTATATTTAGACATATCATTTTTAGTTTTTAATTTGTAACGAGCGTTCAAATAAAAACGTTGTCGAAGTTGGCTCTGACACATTGGACGTAGGGAGTAGCTTATAGCGACCAACTTAACCTCATTTCTCAACGAGCTGTATAGCTGCTGTCAGTTTCAATAACGTTAATGACTATATAACTTTATTTTAAAGAATAATCGTGATAACAATAACAAACAATTAAAGGAGCTGCGGAAAGTGTCCCCCTCCTTGTTATAACAATAAATTAAAGCAGCTGCTGAGAGTGTCCCCCTCCTTGTTCCAAGCACTTTTCACACCTGTTCCTCAAAGAATTAAAGACATTTTCTAAGATGCTCGGGGTATTGTTAATTTCACGAATCTTGTCTATAAGTCGAGCCTGCAGATGGTTTAAATCAGGAATAGGCAGTTCAAAAATAATGTTTTTAAGGTAAGGCCACAAAAAGAAATCACACGGCGTAATATCACATGACCTCGGTGGAAATTCATGTTCAGCATTGAGACTTATTAGTCGATTTTGGAAAACTTCCCTCTACATATTCATCGTCTCGCCTGCCGTATGTGCCCTTGCGCCATCTTGTTGAAAGTAAAAGTTTGTAATTTCGTTTTCTTCCAGCTGGTTAACAAAAGGAGCGATAATTTCTTCTCTATACCTTTGCGCAGTAAGAGTACCATTAAAAAAAATAGGTCCATAAATCCTCCTTCGACTGAGAGCACACCAAACTCCAATTTTTTGAGCGTGTAGAGGGACCTCGACAAAAAAGTTATCTGGTTTTTCAGAAGACCACATTCTCATATTCTGTGAGTTTACGTAACCACTTAAATGAAACCAGGCTTCATCAGAAAAAAAGGTGATATTATGAAGTTCCGTAGTTGTTTAAAAACCATTCACAAAATACAGCCCGTCGCGGAAAATCAACTTCATGAAGTTCTTGCTGACAAGTTAAACGATAGCAGAACAAACGCAAATCTTTTTTTAACACTGTGTGGCAGGTACCGACAGATACTTCCACCATTTGTGATAAAACACGTACAGAAGTTCTTGGCGCATTTTCCATTATTTGTTGGACATTTTATTTTAATTCTTCAATCTGCTTTTTAGGTCGGCCGCTTCCTTCTTTTCTTGTTACACTGCCCGTTTCACGAAAAACATTAACACACGCTGAACTGCACTTCGAAAAATTTCAAACATTCCTCAATAGAATACTTCCATATTCCATCAATCTTGCGTCCATTTCTAAAGTAGGACTCTATGATAAACACTTTTTGTTCTTGAGAA
>NW_019419272.1:0-9208 GCF_000390285.2 Anoplophora glabripennis | reverse complement strand
GGAAGCTCCAGTCAAAAATTCTTCAATATGTGCTCTTTCTTCTTCTAATACTGCAGCTTTTTTTGCTTCTTTGTTTGTTTGTATTCTTTTGATTCACTCTTCAAATCAGCAGTAAGCTTGTTATATTTTCCAATATCTATATTTTCGTAGACCTTTATAGTCTAGTATAGCCTTCAACATCGAATACTTTAACCACATAGATGAAATTCTTCAAATTTAAAAAATACGATAGCATGACTTTTTCATTTATTGACATTACTCTCCATTTTTTCCTCCATTGGTTAAATTCGGCGAACAATTTTTAGTAATGTTCCCTGGATTTCGCTGGCAATAAATGGAAAATTGCTTCTTGAGCTTCTTCAAAAACAGCCAGAGGATCACAATTACTTTCTTGCATTTTTACCAAATTCACATAGAACTGTTTATTAAATAATTGATAATAAACAACGTACCATAGCAACCAGTATAACAAAACCTATCACGTTTCATTGAGTACTAGTAAGAAATATAAAAAATAAAAAATAAATAAAAAATTTAAGTCTAACATCGACTAGCTTGATGTCGCGTATCCAAAGAAGTTACAATGTCTCGTAAACGAGGCCCCAAATAAATATCTTACAAGAGTGAAAAAAGTATTCGGAAAGCATAGGCGTACTCAAAATTAAATAAAATAGGGGTCCATGGATACTGCAACCCCCCTCCCTTCCGTTCTCGCTTGATATTTTACACCAAAATTACACAAAAAGAGAGCCGACTTAAGACCAAAATATGTGCTAAATTTCAAATAAATATCTCTACAATCACCGGAGTTATCAATAAAAATGATTTTATTTATTATTAAGTGGCATAAGAAGTCCCATTAATTTAGGCCAAAAAATATGCGGTTAACTGCTTGACCTACTAATTTGTACCACCCTGTATAGCGAAAAATACTTCGTCAATTATTTTCTTTAATAAATACTGCCACTATTGCAGAAAAGCAAAACCGAGTCTTCTTTTGATGTATCGTGTTATGCCTAGAAATTATCGTTATGTCTTTTAAGGATGTTTTGGGTTATTCGCTTTTATTGGGAGGTAATTTTTGCAAATTTTCGTTATTTTATTTTTAATGCCTCGCAATTTTTTTGTGCTGGCTATTTTTTAAAATTGTATTATGTATTAAAAAGTTGGTCCGAGATTTATTGTTTAATTTTGAAGTGGTTTTTACGTAAAGGTGAATTGAAGTATTTACTTNACCTGTAAAACAACATGTAAAAGGTAAAGAGATATGACCTTAATATTAAATATTTTTTATCGGAAGCTCCAGTCAAAAATTCTTCAATATGTGCTCTTTCTTCTTCTAATACTGCAGCTTTTTTTGCTTCTTTGTTTGTTTGTATTCTTTTGATTCGCTAGGGATCCATGGATACTGCCCCCCCCCCCTCCGTTCGCGCTATGATATTTTACACTAAAATTACACAAAAAGGGTGCCGACTTAAGATTATATATTATATAAGATTATTAACTGATTGACCTACTAATTTGTAACACCCTGTATAGCCAAAAATACTTCATCAATTATTTTCTTCAATAAATAAACTTTTATTTCAAGCGAATCGCTTTTTTAAAGAAAGATCTACGGATAGTTACAGTACCTCTTCCTCTTCTTCTTTTAACTATAAATTGCACCTACCGAACAACTGTCACTATTGCAGAAACGCAGAACCGAGTCATTTGTTTCTTCTTCTGAAACCTCTTCGGGGAATTTTTATGTATCTTGAAGATCTTTTGTGTATCGTATTACGCCTAGAAATTATTATTGTGTCTTTTAAGGCTGTTTTGGGCTATTCGCTTTTATTGGGAGGTATTTTCTGCAAATTTTCGTTATTTTATTTTTAATGTCTCGCAATTTTCTTGTGCTGGCTATTTTTTTGAAATTGTTTTATGTATTAAAAGGTTATTTCGAGGTTTGTTGTTTTATTTTGAAGTGGTTTTTACGTAAAGGTGAATTGAAGTATTTACTTTAATTGTGAAGTATTTTGAACATCGTATTTTTCAATATGTTTATAACTTTTCGTAAGTGTCGAAGATAAAAATCTAAAAACAAGCAAAAAAATCAAAATAGGTTAAATTTACGTAAACGTTGCACGCCTACGTACAAATTTTCCATTCTAAAAAACGTTTCTTTATAACATTTCATCGTGTCACACACATATATTTTACTTTATCGGTGAAAAATCTGTTTTTTATAAAATTTCAAAGCTTGTTAGATATTACGGATTCAAAATCATGGCAGGTTTTCTTTGACAGAGAAGCAAGGCTGAAGATTAGTCACTTTCAAAACAATAATGTAGGCTATTAAAGTACAGGTTGTCCCAAAAACATATGAACGCTCCGATAACTTTTCAGAGTTGAGTTCTATAAAAAAAATTCTAAGTAATTCCAGTTTTGGGTGTGGGATATCAAAACACCAACATACTGGTGAGCTTGGATCTGACATTGATCTTAAGTTTCAATGTAAATTAAAATAAACCACCCAATTTATATTTCAGCAATCAACAGAGCGCTAAATTTTATGCGCGAGTATGTAGTCAAAATGTTTCTGACGTGTCTTTGAAGGTCATATTTTATTTTTTGAAGGGGTTATTGAAGGGCAATTTCGGCACACCCTGTATACATTTTCCTGGTTGAAGTCAACTCGCGGTTATATCAGAGGCGTGTACAAACCCAAACGTCAGAAGCTGAGTCAGATTTTGGAAATATTTGTTTGAGAAGCTAATTTGACGCACTGCATAATTATCGTGGAGATAATCAGGTAGGCTGTTTATTAAATAACTCCGGCACCTTAACGATGTGCGCAAATTGGACAGTATCAGATTTGGGTAAACAACTCTTTCATGATAATGATAACCATCGTTGCGGATTAGCAAAATGATGTTGTCGCTTCTTTGTTGTACGTTTAAAAGCAGATTAGATGTAATTGTGTTCAGAATAAACTACGGAAATTTGCCGGCGCTGGGGTGTAAACGGTCCTTTACCGTATCCTGGTGTGACGTTATTTCAACAAAAAATCCCTTGTTTGCATGTTGCAAAGAAGATTTGACTCGATGTTTATGCGCAACAGAAAAAAGCAGATGCGTTGGTGCTATTGAGGATCGTCCAATAACTCTACATAACAATACCGCCGCAAGCGTGGTTCTAATGTCATATTTTGTTATTTGGGCTTACCAACTTAACTAAAGTACAGTATCGGTCGCTGAAAAAGACCACTGCCAATGCAGGATCAATTTTCTCTAGCATTTTTAGTCAATTCGATCATCGGAAATATCAGATATACAAGTTTATTAAGTGCTTTGAGATATTATACAGAAATTGCAAAAAGTGATGACTATTAAGAGTTCACCAGTGCTTGGAAAATTAAATTATGCCCCATCGAAAGCGCGAGACAGTGTAGATGGCTTAAGGGAGGATTTCATTTGAATTTAAAACTAGCAAACGCTCAGTTATGACAGGTCGTGCGATGATTCTATGTAGGTCAGAAAACAGGCGACAGAAGGTGAAGTAATGAACCAATAATTTTTGTGGAAACGTGTGGATTTATCAGTATTCCGAGGAGAGGCGGATTGGGGTTGTTAATATCGAAAATAATGAGTAGTAGGGGTGCACGGAAAAGAATGACTTGTACAGGACTGGCCCAGCCAAGTAACGTTCGACAATTCCAGACTTATTACATCTAACCCCTTCACCCACTCCACTGAGGATTAGGTGTTTTTAGTTGATAGTACCAATCGTGCAATGTTTGTTGTTTATGCTCGAATGTCACGTGGCCTGTAATCGTTTATGAGGGCTCTCCAGTTCGACGAGTGTTCCTGCTGTACAGGTTGTCCCATTAATATTGCGAAAAAAATCAGGGGGAGTTTCCTTGGCCAGAAATAAGAAGGAAAGTTCCTATAAACCTATGACCGAAAATGCTTCGTTTCGGAGTCACAGGGTGTTGAAATTTATAAAAAATACAAGGTCTTTAATATCTGGAGAACCCTAATTCCGATTTTTTTTAAAATTTGGTATGTTTGGTTATAAAAACAGTAGACGTCTTCTGAAGTAATTCGATTTATTTTATCTATTCCAGTGGCGTCCGGGGACTCACTCCTGTTGATATTACTAAGTAAACATATGAGACGTCATTGCTTTTTCTTAGGTGTCATATTTTTCTCTAATTACGCGATAAAAAATACAACTTTTTTGTCTCTTTACATTTTTTGATCCAATACAGAAAAAATGACTTGTAACAATGATTTTTTCAATTAATGTTGATAATTTGTTTAAATTAAAAAACATTCAAAAACTGATTACACCATTCAATTCTACGGAAAAAAATAAAAAAAAAACTCATTGTTTGACCCAAAACTTTATTTTTGTACAGTATTGCTATAAACATCTAAGTCGAATTACAAATGCACAAATGACAAATTATCTCAGGATGATTTGAGATTTCAGCAACACAAAGTATTAACTGTAAAGTCTACTGTTGACGCGAAATCCGAAAACCCTAAATTTTGCAAAATCGTTTTATTATTTTCTGGCTTTATTTGAAAACGAATTTTAAATAAATTGCATATTTACGTTGTCACTTTTTTCGCTCTATCCAATGGCGTCAACATTTTTGCAATCCGACGTTTCGTCTTCGACGGGCCATCATCAGATTAATTTTTTTAAATATATCACTGCTATTTTTATGAAATCTAGTCATTTTTAATTCTGTATTAAATGATATTACTATTGTAATCGCTTAAAAAGGTTTTTAGCTATCATTAAAAATTTTTCCTGAGTACGGCTTTGAACGCTTTCAAAATACCTGTATCTATTGGAGGAGAGAATAAAAGTCAATACAGCACAAAATATCCAACATTTTTTTTTAATCCATTATTTAAAATGTTGGACTTAATAAAAAAATAATACGAATTCATAAAATATTTTTGGATTTCTAATTAGTATTGCTAACAGTAATAAAAAATAGTTGGATATTTTGTGCGGTATTGACTTTTATACTGTTATGACTTCATCCAATAGATATTTTGAAAGCGTTCAGAGCCGTACTCGGGAAAAATTTTAAATTATAGCTAATACAAGCTAAAAACTTTTTAAGCGATTACAATAGTAATATCTTCTAATTCAGAATTAAAAGTGACTAGATTTTGTCATAAAAACAGCAGCGACGTATTTAAAAAAATTAATCCGATGATGGCCCCTCGAAGACGAAACGTCGGATTGCAAATATGTTGTATAGAGCGAAAAAAGTGGCATTGTAAATATGCAATTTATTTTAAAATGCGTTTTCAAATAAAGCCAGAAATAATTAAATAATTTAGCAAAATTTCGGGGTTTTCCGGATATTTCCGGAACTACCCGGAATTTTAAAACTTTGTAAACAGCATATTGTTAGGTATAAAAAAAACACAACTTTTTTCTAATCTGAGCCACCCCGTATCTCTTACCGTTTCCTAGATCCTAATGCTATCCCATCCTTATCTTGGACACACTGTATATCTATAAATTCATCAAACTTAAAAAAAGTACACTAATCAATCCTACGGAAAAAAATATTATTTATTTTATTTATTCACTATTCGACTTCTGTTTATAACAATACTGTATAAAAATAGTTTTGGGTCAAACAACGAGACAGTTTTTTTTGTATATTTTCCGTATAATTGAATGGTGTAATCAGTTTTTGATTTTTTTTTTAATTTAAACAAATTATCAACAATTACTGAAAAAATAATTGGTGTGTCATTTTTTACTTTTTTGCATTTTTGAGCATGTTTTTGAACTGATTACAAATTTTTTTATTTCACCAAAAAGTATATGTCAAAACGAAAAAAATTATTACCGGCAGAACTCTGTACGATAATTTTCTTAAGTAGAATTTTTCTTTGAAAAAAACAGTGTTTCAGGCCGACAAAAATGAATATCTCAGAAACTTCTTAATTTTTTTATCTAAAAAATTTTTAGGTTATTTAAGACAGAGAAAGGTATAGTTTCACCAAGTTTCGACAAAATTAAATTACTTTTACGGAAATGAGAAATAAAAAACGAAAAATCAGAAAAAAAAAACAGTTTTTCACATTTTTCCCGGAAAATTTCAGGTTATGTTAAAAAATGACCTCTACAAAAATTGTAGATTTTTGCACGATCTACAACTTTTGTATTAGATACTTTTTTGCTTGACGTCAACTTTCGTCAGAAATCCCAAGATACAATTTTTCACAACTTTTCAACCCCTCAAATCAACCCTCCGCCACCCCTGCTCACGTATTTATTTTTTTTTTTTCGTTTATTATAAGCCCCTTTACCATTTCCACTTATAAAAGTCCAGGTAACAATTTTCTTTTTTTTCCCTCTAAATGAGTTATTTTGTTCGGTCTATTATAGGATCTTTCTTTCTTATTTTTGGTCAAGGAAACTCCCCCTGAATTTTTTCGCAATATTAATGGGACACCCTGTAGGTATAGTTCAAGAATTTAGGATGTTTAGTGACGTCATCGCAAATTCAGCGTAGACTTTATCGCTACGCTTCGCTCTTCCCATATCGAGACTTTTACGGAACGCCGCAAAACGTCGCGACACACGTCAGTGTCCCCTACGTCAAAATTCTATGTCAAAATGAAGGCACGCACGTCAGGAAAATGGTAAACGGTCGCTTGCGATGCCCTCCCCGGTTGCTAGTGTCCACCAGCCCTCCGCCCCCGCCCCCGCGCTGGCCAGCGTCACCCAGTCCTCCTCCGATGCACAGAAGGAGAAGAAGCTCTCCGTGCTCGAGTCCCACGGCTACTACCTGGGCAAAACCATCGGCACCGGCTCGTACGCCACCGTCAGGGTCGCCCATTCCGAGAGACATGAAGGAGACGTCGCCATCAAGATCGTGAGTAAGTTCTCCGCCCCCGCCGATTACCTGAAGAAGTTCCTGCCCAGGGAGATCGAGGTGGTGAAGGGGCTGAGGCACCCCAACCTCATCAGGTTCCTGCAAGCCATCGAGACGACTCACAGGGTGTACATCGTAATGGAGTACGCCGAGAACGGGAGCCTGCTGGATATCATAAGGAAGGACCAGTACATCGACGAGCCTAGGGCTAGGAAGTGGTTCAAGCAGCTGGTGAGCGCTGTGGAGTACTGCCACGAGAGGGGGGTCGTCCACAGGTACGGAAATTCCGGTGGTTTACGGCCTAGTCCGGATCTAGAGATAGTTTTCGCGTACGAATGCTTTTAAACCAATCAAACGTTAATCAAATCAAATATTTTTTTGGATCCGCCGAATTGAATTTTGCAATTTTGAATTCAAATTCGAGATTAGCGAACCTAAAATCCCTACATACCAAATTTTTCATGATTCTATTCATTTCTTGCAAACCTCGATTTCTGGCCGATTTTTTTGAAGTTAAAAAAAAGAGGTGTGCTGTGTGATTTCTAAAGGTGGATTTGGATTCAGCGAGCCCAATTACATATGGCTATGCTAAGAAATGTGGAAAATAAATATTGTTGTTGTTTTTTCTCATTTTTTTCTTCTATTTTTGCTATTTTTGACCTATTATATACAGGGCGTTAAAAAAAGAGTGTAAAATATTTAAGGAGGTAATAGTATAAACCAAAATAAGCAGAAAAGTCTCAATAAACATGGGTCCGCAAAGTAACGGTTGCGGNCGTCCACAGGTACGGAAATTCCGGTGGTTTACGGCCTAGTCCGGATCTAGAGATAGTTTTCGCGTACGAATGCTTTTAAACCAATCAAACGTTAATCAAATCAAATATTTTTTTGGATCCGCCGAATTGAATTTTGCAATTTTGAATTCAAATTCGTGATTAGCGAACCTAAATTCCCTACATACCAAATTTTTCATGATTCTATTATTAATTTCTTGCAAACCTCGACTTCTGGCCGATTTTTTTGAAGTTAAAAAAAAAGAGGTGTGCTGTGTGATTTCTAAAGGTGGATTTGGATTCAGCGCGCCCAATTACATATGGCTATGCTAAGAAATGTGGAAAATAAATATTTTTGTTGTTTTTTCTCATTTTTTTCTTCTATTTTTGATATTTTTGACCTATTATATATAGTCCAGACAGTATCAGTTTCAAAGAGTCCATATTTGGGTGAATCGTATATCCACGGAGATTTTTGGCTTTTTGGCTTTCAAATGTCACTAGAAACGAAAATTTTTCTATGCGCATAAAAAAAATGTGTGCTTAACTTTTGGCGGCACAATGTGTTAAAAAAATTCGAAAAATATAATATTTTTCTTCCTATTTAATTTTGTATCTTGAGAGTTGATTTTAGGCGAAAATAGAAGAGGAAAAAAATGTTTGTAATTAAATTTTACAAAATATGACTAGTTACAAATCGAATGGATCATGATTATTATTGTAAAAATCGAAAAAATCGCCAAAAATTGGGTTAAAAATCATTTATTTTTTAGGGATTTTTTTGGGGTCTTTAAGTTAGGTATACATTTTGCATAATAATTTTGCAATCCATATTTTGAATAAAAATTTGCAAATTTTCAAAATTTTGCACAGCAAAAACTAAGGCTCTTAGATACTTGAAAATTTAATCACATATAGAAGGGCTCTCAAGTTTTCAAACGCTTTTTGAAAAATTAGAATCCGCCAATTAGGAGAGCTCTGGAGCTTGTTTAAACATGTGATTAAATTGCAAAATTATTATGCAAAATTTATCGAACCGATTTTGATGAAATTTAGTGTGATGATTCTACATAACATGAAGTTTTCTTAAGCCAAGTATGAAGATCCTATACCCAATTTAAAGACTCCAAAAAAATTCCCTAAAAAGTAATGTTTTTTAACCCCATTTTTGGCGATTTTTTCGATTTTTCCAATAATAATCATGATTCATTCGATTTGTAACTAGTCATATTTTATAAAAAATTTAATTACATTTTTTTCCTCTTCCATTTTCGCCCGAAATCAACTCTAGAAAAGATACATAATTAAATAAGAAGAAAAATATGAAAATTTTCGAATCTTTTAACATATTGTGCCGCCAAAAGTTAAGCCCATTTTTTTTATTCTAAGAAAAAGAAAGATTCTTCTAGAAATTTTCATTTCTAGTGTTATTTGAAAGCCAAAAAGACTAAAATCTCCGTTTTTTACTTATATCTTGGAACCTATGCATTTTGGAAGAATATTGTAGAGGAAAAAAGTTTTAGAATTGAATTTT
>NW_019419271.1:0-9061 GCF_000390285.2 Anoplophora glabripennis | reverse complement strand
GTTCAGTAGTTTTTGAGAAAAAAATTCTGAAAGTTTGTCGATTTCGTCACTTTTTTCACATTAAATTGTAAATATCTCGGAAACGAAGCATTTTTAGAATTTTTGTCAAAGAGCAAAAAGTGTTTACTCTGGTCCATTTTACAAAAGAAAACTGTTTTCAAAGCCATTCGGCGAGTAATTTTTTTTAACTTTTTTGTTTATAACAATTTACTGACCACGCCGAAAAATATAAAAAAATATGTAAATTATCAGAAAAATACACTTTATAAAATAAAAAAAGTTTCATTTTGAAGGTATTGCTGTGTGCCGTGTGCTGGTAAGCTGTGTGGAATTATGGGAAATATCTAATTAGTACAAATCGTATAGATAGAGGTATTAAACGCGTCTAGCTAGAAATATCACCAGAGCTTAGTCCTATTGGGAAGTACGAGTAAATTCTATTACGTCACATGACATTTGAATTTATCGTCAACAATTGATAATTATCAAAGCCTACTAAAGGAATACTTGCCAAATTTATAGGGTTATCATTGGAAATAAAGTATCAGGTTTCTCCTTAAACATTTTTATTTTAAATTACCCTATCGCATCTGCCCCATGTCGCGTCGGTTCATTTACGGATCACCCTGTCTATCCACGAAATATTTTAAATACGCTGTTACTTTTTGAAACACGTTTTTTTGTTGCTTCCGCTATTTTTACTACTCTCCACTGTTGGAAATAATCCATATCCGGTATTTTCCTCCATCAAACCGCTTTGTTACTTCCTATATGCGTTGTATTAAGTCAACTGTATTAATTTATTTGTTGAAAAAACCAACAATGCATTGGAAACAATAATCGTATCGAGTGTTTAAAAAAAAATAACCACTTTCTCGGCACGCAAAAAAAAACGGAATTACATTATCCAAAATATCGACTGCAGTTGCATAACAACGGGTTTGTCTGTTGGAAAAAATTGCGATTAAAACCATGCTGTCGGTTACTAGATCGCGTTTTTATCTCGGTCTACGCTTGCATGAGCTTGATAATTATGTAAAGACCGAGCCAGTAGTCCGAGAAAGACTAAATTAGTTGGTAGCGAGATATTAATGATAGTGCCAGCGGTAGATCCGATAGTTTTTAGGTCAGTCGACCGGACAACGACATACGGTCTTGTTTGAAATGGTTTTTAGAGTCGGAAAATAGTGCCATATAAAAAAATATAAACAATCTTCAAACAATCCGAGTAGGTACTTTTCTAGTATTAAAAACTATAAATGGTCAGCCTGTGTTTGTTTTTAAATTATAAATAAGAAAAACTGACATATTTCCAAATAATAATGTTAGATTTTATTAATAGTCCAGGCGGTATCTGTTTCGGGTTGGGTAAAACGCATATGATCGGATATTTTTGCTTTAACGGCTTCTAAATAACATCAGAAATGATAATATTTTTATGCAAATAAAAAAAACGTGGGCTTAATTGTTATTGCAAAAAAGTATAAAAAATAGCAAATAAATTAATTTTTTTCTTGGATTTCTCGTCGACAACTTAGCAACTATTCATGTTAAACAAAAATGGAAGAGGAAAAAAAGTTTTGTAATTAAATTTTGATCAAGATAGAGTTAGTTGAAATTCGAAAAAATAATTATTGTTATTGCAAAATCGGAAAAATCATTTAAAAAATTGTAAAAAATGCTAGTTTATTTGTCAATTTTTGGGGTTAACTTTAACGGGCTATAACCGAAAATAATGGGCGGATCATCAGATTTTTTTTTAAATACTCGTCTTTCCGAGTACTTTCAAACCATATTTTAAAATAAAAAAAAATTTAAATAAACATTCAATTATTGCAATTGTTTATAAGCGTGAAAATTGCGAAAATGTTTAAATAATCACCACGGCTCATCTAATCCGATTTGAATTTTTCAAAAATCATTTTAAAGCTTGAGAGCTCTTCTTTCTGTGGTGAAATTTTCGAGTATTCAAAGGTTTTAGATTTTTATAAATTTGATTTTGAAATTTTTTTCATTTAAAAAAATTAAACAATTAGGTATTACGTAAAAACTGTCGAACCGAATTGGATAAAATTTTGTATGATGATTCTATGCACTAAGAAGTTTAATTGAGAAAAGTAGGAAGATCCTAGGTATTATTCAAGTGTCTGAAAAAAATTGTCAAATAAACTTAAATGATTTTATTTTTTGAAAGCAACCTAGTAACTTTCTTTATTTTTATTTTAAAAAAGTGTTCAGCACTGATTGTATGACTTCAGACAATCATTTTCAGAGAAACAGTAATCGCCTTTACGATTGTTAAAGGTTGTTGGTGTTTTTTTAAAGTAACATCGTATTTTCTGTTTTTAAAACATGTAATAAACAAAAAAAATACCTCGGTGTGTGTATTTGTTTTCAAGTCATGAAAAAACCTATATCGTTGTATTTAATTTTTTGGTAAATAGAGACAATTACAAAACTTTAAATAAAAAAAATAATATTTTTATTTCCATATCCTAAATATAAATTTTATTAATAGTTCTTTAAAATGAGCCGTCGTGTCTTGAAATCGATTAAGGCATTTAGAAGTTATAACAATTTAAAAATTCTATATTGGCGTTGCTATGCTAATAACAAAAAAAGTTCAAACAAAACTTGTGAAGGGTTTGGCAGTGCATCTAAAAAGTGTATTTTCAACTTCTGTAACACTATAGCAGTTGCGCTCCCTAACGGTGAAGTTACAAATTTGAAAATATTTTAAATCAATTTCTTTTGGTCGGTAATAAATTTTTTACCCCATAATCCTAGCACATCTAGTTTCCCATTTACAGCCGATCCTTACTGCTAATGGATCACCCTGTATAAATATTTTTATGTTAGCTTCATTAATTTTTTGTAGATAAGCTTTCTTAATTTATGTTCACACTATGGATATCCTAATCTACCACAGCACTCTTGTCAAGTTATTATTGTCAAATTTAAATTAAACTATAACAAAGAAAAATCATTGAACATTTAAAATTTATTAAAAAAAATCTATGCATATACAAGACAAACAATGAAGTTGTTGCAATTTTGTATACACAATTTTTTAAAAACATTTTGAATTTAACTGCTATCAGTTTTTTTTAACAGGTACTATTTAATTTAGGTTCAATAATAATGACATGAAAAGGATTGTGGATTGGAATATCCATATGTTGGTATAATCCGAATTATTTTTTTGAAAATAAATTTTTTAAAGCCCTTGCAACTTTTATAGGAAACTTTTTTCCTACAGTCAAAGATAAAAAACTATAATTTTCTGTGAGAAATTCTATATTTCACAGAGGCGAGACTATTACAGACCTTGCAAAAATATTTTAAGAATATTTTTTTATTGATTTGTGACGTAGAATCTGCCATTAAACCAAACGTTTTAGTTGCACCCTGTATACTTGAGTACAGTTAAAGATACAGTTGGCTTCACCAGTAAACAATAAACATTTTTGTGAAACCATTGATCTAAGCTGAATATTATCTATCTGTACAATGAAATAATGACATCTTTGTCTTTACACTGATTAACTGTATTTTTTTATTTTTATCTGCAATAAATCTGAAATTATGTCCTACTAATCCATGAATAATGCATGACTGTGATAAAAACCAATGAATAAAATTGCATAACTATGTTTCCTAATTTTTTAAATTTGGAAAATGTATTTCTGAAACTGATTCGAAGGTTGACACAAGCAAAGGACTTAATCTTTCAAGTTATACGCGAAGGAATCTCTTCCTTTTGACATTTATTGTTGTCTAATTATATAAGTACAAGAACAAAGTGTGTATTCAAAAGGAGACATTTCAAAATGTCAAAATAAAATTAATGCATAACTATCTCTTGAGTATTATTTGTGAAATTACGGCTAAATGTTGAGGTTTTTTAGAAATAACTGCAACAAAGTATGGTAGACTAACAGTCTAAATTTTTCTTTCACTGAAACTATAACAAGATACAAAACGCAGGGGTTACCTACTTTGTAATATAAAATCAAGTGCCCCAAAGTAATAATTAAACCATCTGTCTTCTCAACAAACTCAGAAATAAGTTTATGGGAATCTTATTATGTTATATGTCCCTATATTTTTAACGTATCGTTATAAATCTGAAACATTCGAGACTATACTTTTCTATTTTGATTCTTGAATTGATTGATACAGAAGTGTTACTTTGTAAAATTATTGTGATATCAGATCACACAATACAAATGTGTAAATTTCGACATTTTCTTGTTAAAATTTCTAGTGCAAAACATACTTATTAAAATGCGATAAAAAAGAAACCAAATTAGATTATTCAAGCTGTCTATTTTTAAAAGTTTTGTGATAGATGCAAAAGCCTCAATTTATGGTATAACTCTTTATTGTACCTAATCTTCGACGTACCTAATTTTTCTGAATCCAATTGAAGAACACTGACGCTTAAATCAAGATAGTGTGTGCGATAACCGCAAAAAAACCACGATAATTCAGCAGAGGAATGGAATATGGAGATTTCAATGCTGGCGTCTTATGGGAACCGCATTAGACTTGGTAATTTTTATTATTTCGTTACAAGGAAACGGCAGTCTGAGTGAATATCAAATTTTTGCTGTGCAATTCGAATGACATTTGCATCCACGATAAAAAAGCTTATAACGACGAGCGGTTTTTGACCAAAACGTAATTTGTTTACATCTTTAAAAATCATATGTGTGTCAAACCCTCCCACACTTTCAAAAGATTCGCGCTCATTCACTCTTTCAATACTGGCGCAAGAAATTTTGTAACTGTATTGAAATTCGTTCGTCGCATAACAATTAGAAGCGGCAGGTACTTACTAGAAAGTCGAAAATTTCTCCCCTACGACTATTGGACACTATCACACTAAAGAAAAAAAATTGAAAGAGTCTCNAAAAAACTATAATTTTCTGTGAGAAATTCTATATTTCATAGAGGCGTAGTTTCGGGTCAGTTTTAACTTGCAAATGTTCTTTTTTCCAATCTATTACTATACACATATTACATTACATTACCTTGCAAAAATATTTTAAGAATATTTTTTTATTGATTTGTGACGTAGAATCTGCCATTAAACCAAACGTTTTAGTTGCACCCTGTATACTTGAGTACAGTTAAAGATACAGTTGGCTTCACCAGTAAACAATAAACACCATTGATCTAAGCTGAATATTATCTATCTGTACAATGAAATAATGACATCTTTGTCTTTACACTGATTAACTGTATTTTTTTATTTTTATCTGCAATAAATCTGAAATTATGTCCTACTAATCCATGAATAATGCATGACTGTGCTAAAAACCAATGAATAAAATTACATAACAATGTTTCCTAATTTTTTAAAATTGGAAAATGTATTTCTGAAACTGATACGAAGGTTGACACAAGCAAAGGACTTAATCTTTCAAGTTATACGCGAAGGAACCTCTTCCTTTTGACATTTATTGTTGTCTAATTATATAAGTACAAGAACAAAGTGTGTATTCAAAAGGAGACATTTCAAAATGTCAAAATAAAATTAATGCATAACTATCTCTTGAGTATTATTTGTGAAATTACGGCTAAATGTTGAGGTTTTTTAGAAATAACTGCAACAAAGTATGGTAGACTAACAGTCTAAATTTTTCTTTCACTGAAACTATAACAAGATACAAAACGCAGGGGTTACCTACTTTGTAATATAAAATCAAGTGCCCCAAAGTAATAATTAAACCATCTGTCTTCTCAACAAACTCAGAAATAAGTTTATGGGAATCTTATTATGTTATATGTCCCTTTATTTTTAACGTATCGTTATAAATCTAAAACATTCGAGACTATACTTTTCTATTTTGATTCTTTAATTGATTGATACAGAAGTGTTACTTTGTAAAATTATTGTGATATCAGATCACACAATACAAATGTGTAAATTTCGACATTTTCTCGTTAAAATTTCTAGTGCAAAACATACTTATTAAAATGCGATAAAAAAGAAACCAAATTAGATTATTCAAGCTGTCTATTTTTAAAAGTTTTGTGATAGATGCAAAAGCCTCAATTTATGGTATAACTCTTTATTGTACCTAATCTTCGACGTACCTAATTTTTCTGAATCCAATTGAAGAACACTGACGCTTAAATCAAGATAGTGTGTGCGATAACCGCAAAAAAACCACGATAATTCAGCAGAGGAATGGAATATGGAGATTTCAATGCTGGCGTCTTATGGGAACCGCATTAGACTTGGTAATTTTTATTATTTCGTTACAAGGAAACGGCAGTCTGAGTGAATATCAAATTTTTGCTGTGCAATTCGAATGACATTTGCATCCACGATAAAAAAGCTTATAACGACGAGCGGTTTTTGACCAAAACGTAATTTGTTTACATCTTTAAAAATCATATGTGTGTCAAACCCCCCCACACTTTCAAAAGATTCGCGCTCATTCCCTCTTTCAATACTGGCGCAAGAAATTTTGTAACTGTATTGAAATTCGTTCGTCGCATAACAATTAGAAGCGGCAGGTACTTACTAGAAAGTCGAAAATTTCTCCCCTACGACTATTGGACACTATCACACTAAAGAAAAAAAATTGAAAGAGTCCCACTATCACTCTCCTTTATGTCTCATTTTCGCGGGCGACTACTTGACGTACATCTGGTCAGACATCGCGTTCAGTTGTCAAAGTCAGTATCACAGCCAACTTGCGACCAGGCCACTATCGGTCAAGAACTGACACCTGAAGAAGTGGAGAAGTTTGATCCGGCGGTTCTTCAGCTGCGCAAGCGTACAGGTGGGTGAATGTCTTGAGAAGGTGTGTAGAAGACCTCCAGGATACAGCATTTGGTCGGCCGGATTCGTGTGAGATACGCGAACGCCTGGACTTAGGCAGCTGTCTACACACGATAGAAACGAAGTTTTTGTTCAGGAAAGTTGAACATAAAAAGACGTATTAAGCGATTTTTTTTACTCTGAGATTTTTTTTATAGAAAAGTGTAAGTTTTGAGGTCAGAAAACATATGTCACACGATTTTCTTAATAGTTTTCCAGTATATTTTTTTAAACAGATTATGTGAAAATTAATGTTTTGTAGGTAACTAAAATAATGGTCAATTAAATTTTAAATAAGAAAAGTGAATTAGAGGAAAGAAAATTGTGAAAAATTCTTGGAAAATTTTATACAGTTTTCCGAGGATTGAAACGTAAGTTACGAATTAATCACGCGTATTTTAATATTTTCCAGAAAAATCCGTTTTTTTTTAATTTTTTTTGCGACAGCGATGAAGCAGTTTTACATAAGAAACCTAGGTGTAGAAGTCCATAAAAAATTGTTAAAAACAATAAATGAAAAAGGTTATTCTTTAATTATAAAGAAATAAAAAAAATTATATTGATATAATTTATTTTTATTATACCTTTGCAGCTTCAGCAAATTCCCTTCTTATTGCCATCAAATTTAAATTTTCAATTTCATTGTATTGTATTATAAATTTTTATTTTTTATATTCAAAGTAAAAAAAAAATTCAAACATATTTTTCTAGAAAATATTAAAAAGCGCATAATTAATTCATAATATACACCCTCGAAAAACCTATAAAATGATACATTTGGTAATCATAAATATTCAAACATCGGAAAACTATATGATTTTTCCAAGAATTTTCCAAAATTTTCTTTTCTCTAATTCATTTAAACAAATTTCGGGAAAACTTGGGAAAATCGAAATTTTTCATAGAAGCAATTTTGTAGCAAATTTAATTTTGAACAAATTTTCTTTGAAACTTTTTTTCGAAACAAATGCATTTTCATTGAGATATTGGTAGTTCTTGGCCAAAAATGCGAAAAATGTACAGGGTGTACCACGAAGAGGGCTCACTAGAAGTATCTCAAAAAGTAGTAAAATTTGCAATCTGAAAATTACTAAATTTAATGCTATGCGATTAGTTTAGTTAAGAGAAGTCTAATTTAGTTGTAGTCGTAGACAGAGAAGTCTCATTTATTGTTTTTATTAAAANACTGGTTATGGTTAACGACACATATAACAATAACATATTTGGAAAATGGTGAAATAGAAATAAAAATTTTTTTTAACTGTGATGAAAATGTATATTTCAATTGAATTTGAATAATAAAAAATAATTTAAAACATGCAATTTGATTTTATTGAAGTATAACTAATCCTCAACCTCCTTTAGGTTTCCATTGCCATTTAGAAAATTTGTAAAAATATTCATTAATAATATTATTAACAGTCTTTAATTTTATATTGTGTTTATTGAAATTATTAGCATGTGTTAGTAACTTGACGAAATTTAAATCGTTATTTGTAGTTTTAGTGCTAGTTAACAATTAACTATATGCAACTCAATATACAACTTACCGTATACTGTGTTGCATACACAGCGGAATTGTTATTTTTCTATTTAAATTTACGAGTATAACATTGTTACAAGATACAAATACACTGTAGATAAGTACTTGAAATATGTAAAACTTAAGCACAGCAGCAGTCGTTGAATATAACAATTTGAAAGTATATTTATATTCAGCAAATTTTTAGAATTACTAACATCACTCTTACAAGTTGCCTTAAAAGCTAAGAGTATGGTCATTGGGAGATAACTGCTTGTCAAATATTTCTCCAAATTTCATAATAAAGTCATATCTAGTTAATATCATGCTACTGAGTTTATAATCAAATAATATTTTGATAAGATTTCTTAGCGATTAGTTTAGTTAAGAGAAGTCTAATTTAGTTTTAGTCGAAGACAGAGAAGTCTCATTTATTGTTTTTATAAAAAAATAATAATAATAACGAAATAGGCTTTATTTTTGTTTATTAAAGAAAAAATAGCCCCAGTCATTTCTTTTGTTATCGAAAGAGAAGTTTTAATTTTTTTGAGAGAAGTTTGATTTAATAGTCTTGAGAGAGTACTTAACTAAACTTTTTGACCAGCCTTTCCAGGGTTTAAAAGGCCCATGTTGATTTTAAGGAAAATGTGTAATAAAAGTTTTTTTTTAAGAATGTTTTTAAGGAGCCATTGTGAAGATAA
>NW_019419270.1:0-9046 GCF_000390285.2 Anoplophora glabripennis | reverse complement strand
ATCAATTCTGAGGCCAGATTCGGATTCAGCGCGCCAAATGCCTTCGGAAGCATAGTGTCTGATTTCTGGAATTTTTTTTTTTTAAATTTTGTCGGCCTGTGTTATTAATGATAGGCATTTGAAAATACGCTAATTGTTTTTTGTTAAATTGCAAGACATCGATTTAAAAAAAAATCATCAAAATCGGACCTCTAGAAGCTGAGATATTAAAAATTTTTAAACGCGTTGCGGTTTTGAACTCACCGATTCAATTTCGAGCAGGCCGAAGCGGCCACGCTCTCTGCTTCCCCCACCACCACCACCACCCGTACGATTTTCTTAAATTTCTCGCTTGCATAAATAACTTTACACGCGTTTTAAAGTAGGTTGCCAATGAAGAAAAGTATTGCAAACTGATATACATATATTAGTTAATTGTACAGAAAACAGGCATCTTATGCCAACTAATGCTGAGAATTCACTAACTGTTCTCGCGCCTTTTCATTGTCTCGCTATTCTAGTCCCCAAGCCAGCGACCTTTTTTCGAAATGATTACAAAAGTCGTGAAAACGGTCTGGATCGCTTCGTTTTAACGAGTCTACCACGCTGTAAAATTTTTACAATATGGGAAGGTCGCTTTTCCGCACTGCGAGTACTTAAACCTCTCGTTCTGGGCGGGTTCTCTTTTGTGATTACAACACTCAAATTTTTTATTCGAATTAAAAGAAAATGTGTTAAATAAGAAGCAAATTGGGTTGTCCGACAAAATAGAGGGCGCAATTGTCGAATCCGACATCTCCAACATGTCGCTCTAGCGCGGTATGGTTTTCCGATTACAAAACACCCAATTTTCATTTTAACCTACTAAAAATTGCCTAAATAACGTAGTCCATACCTTGCCCGACAAATTTTCAGGCGCTTTTTTCTAGTCCGACAACAGAAACATGTCGCTCATCGCAGGTTAGGTTTTCCGATTACAAAAGTGATAAATTTTATATTTTTGGCTTTAGAATAAAATAGTAATTAAAAAACAATACTTTTTCATCATGAATCATCAAAATTACGCCAGGTATCTATCTGTTTATGTCGACCAACTTGAAAATATCGATGAAACTCACCCAGGGCTACGCGACGAGTCTAAAGATTGTTTTCTGGGTCTTCGTAGAACTTCGAAGCCATTTTCCAGAATTCCCGTTGATTTGACGTTAGAGCAAACTCAAAATGCAGACGCAGCTACGAGAGCAACTGGCGTGATAAACTTGACCGATTTTTTTTCTGCAAGAGAAAAATGAATTTACATAACGTTTCTTCAGGACAATCAGTGGAAGACCAAATTTATGAATTTTTATCAACAGTTGAAACCACCGGAGAAGTTCAAAGAAAAGATTCTTTTTCAAGTCAAAAGACAAGACAAGAGTCAAAATAATGCAGAAAAGTTTGACAAAGCCATTAAGAAAAACGTCATTTTCAATTTTGCTTTCAAATCGACGAAAAAAGTTAAAATTCCATCCATTCCATCGAAAGTAAAATAGATCTTGAGCATGCATTAAGCTTACCTTTAGCGCCGATGTCATTCTCTTTTTACCATGCAGATGGAAATATTTATAAAACGCCGAAATCCGTTGTTATAGATGAACTGTTAGCATTTCAATCTGACGATATCAACGTCCCAGATGAAAATATTCATATTTTCGACGGGTTCTACTTATTGCATTCATTAACTAAGACGCCTACTTCATACGGAAAAATCTCAAAACAATAATTATTTCAAATAATTACCAGATATAATAAAGAAACCCATATAGTGTTTGACAAATACAATTCACCAAGTTTAAAAGACTTTGAGCACAAATTAAGGGGAGAAGATTTCAATTTCGATATAAAAAAAGAAAATAAACGCACTGTTCCATTATCAAAATTATTGAGAAGCAGCAACTTTAAAAATAAATTTGTTCAATTTTTAATCGAAGATTGGTCCAGTAATCGCTTCTTCCCTTTATTCACTGGGAAGAAAGTGAAGATAAATTTTGATAAATGCCACAGTTACGAAGTCTCACCATCGAACAAAATAATTAAAAGCATCGACTACGATCTATCTTGCTTTCACGAGGAGGCAGACACGAAAATAGTGTATCATATAACTCAACTAATCTAAACTATCGGGTAGAAGTTCATTGCACAGACTCAGATAATATACCCGTTATAATGCTCGCAAATTTTGATTATAGAAAATCAGAAACAGACTAGTGCTGGCAACTGAAACCGGTTTTTTGGATAGTCGGTTAACCGGTTTCGGATAATTCGGATTTTTATGAAATCCGAAAACCGGTTATTCGGTTATTCGATTCTTCAAATATCCGAAAACCGGTTATTCGGTTATTCGAATCTTCAAATATCCAATTATTCGATGATTTACTTCCTTTTTTTTTTAGACATCGATTTGTCCGATTGTAATTGACCTTTTTTTTGGAGATCGATTTCTTCGTAAACAAATTTGACTTCCAGATTTTTTTTTAGACAATTAACCGGTTTTATCTGAAATCGGTTTTTGTGGAACCCGGTTAACCGGTTTCACTTCATTCATTTTCATTTTCAATTATTTTTTATGATGACATTAATAAAAAAAAATACAAGTCGCAATTCTTTGTCATTACATTTAAAACTAATTATATGTAACAATAATCGTTTTATTAAGTTTATGAAATTAATCGTTTCTTTTTGTCGGACTAGCAATATGATCCACTATTTTTGTCGGACAATGTCATATTTTGATAAAGAAAGTACTATTTTAGCACTTGGTATTTGTGTCCGAAATTTTGTAATCGGAAAATCTAACCTGCGATGAGCGTCATGTTTCGGTTGTCGGACTAGAAAAAAGCGCCTGAAAATTTGTCGGGCAAGGTATGGACTACGTTTTTTAGGCAATTTTTAGTAGGTTCAAATGAAAATTGGGTGTTTTGTAATCGGAAAACCATACCGCGCTAGAGCGACATGTTGGAGATGTCGGATTCGACAATTGCGCCCTCTATTTTGTCGGACAACCCAATTTGCTTCTTATTTAACACATTTTCTTCTAATTCAAATAAAAAATTTGAGTGTTGTAATCACAAAAGAGAACCCGCCCAGAACGACAGGTTTAAGTACTCGCAGTGCGGAAAAGCGACCTTCCCATATTCTAAAAATTTTACAGCGTGGTAGACTCGTTAAAACGAAGCGATCCAGACCGTTTTCACGACTTTTGTAATCATTTCGAAAAAAGGTCGCTGGCTTGGGGACTATTCCTATCGGCCGTGTCGCCTTATCGTTCATACGTGATGTTTATATAAACTTAATTTCGGCGGGTGAACACTATTTCCTACATAAGGGCCCATTTTTAGTGGTGGTATGATTATTTTTTTAATTAGTCAGGATTTCTAGGATTTTGATAGTTTTAAACAGACGTAAGATTATGCGAGTGGTGGTAGTAAAATTGCAACGATTTCAGCATGCACTATGCAAATTCCGTTTCCTGTTGTGTATAGCGATAACGTTGGTGGAACTTGTGGGCGACGAATTTCAAATTGTGAAATCTTCTGATTCATAGGCGCCCTGAGGAAAGTAATGGTTAATGTTAATAACATTTTAATATTTTCGATGATAGTTTCTTTTCATGAGTTGCATTGTTATCGCCTAGAATATAAAACCTCACACCTGACGCGTCATCACCAAATGACGTCACTATCAGTGGTTTACTCAGTGCCTAATTCTAAATGATAGAATGCAGTAATATTGTATAGGGGATTGTCAAATAGCAGTTAATAAACAAAATTGCGGTTTGTGGAAATTTTCAAGTTAATTCACCTAAACAAAAATGTCGATATGTAACGAGCGTTGAAATGAAAACGTGGTCAAGTTGGTTCTGAAAATTTGGACGTAGGGCGTAGCGTATAGCATATGAACTTAAACGTAATCTGTCAAAGCGCTATATCGCCGCTATCAATTTGAATATTTTCGTTTTAAAAAGCGTTTAAAATGGTGTTTTCTCAAGAACAAAAAGTGTTTATCATAGAGTCCTACTTTAGAAATGGACGCAAGATTGATGGAATATGGAAGTATTCTATTGAGGAATGTTTCATAGAATTTCAAAATCAATTTCCCGGCGTTGTTGAGTACAAAATTTTTCAAAGTGCAGTTCAGCGTTGTGTTAATGTTTTTCGTGAAACGGGCAGTGTAACAAGAAAAGAAGGAAGCGGCCGACCTAAAAAGCGGACTGAAGAATTAAAAGAAAATGTCCAACAAATAATGGAAAATGCGCCAAGAACTTCTGTACGTGTTTTATCACAAATGGTGGGAGTATCAGTCGGTACCTGCCACACAGTGTTAAAAAAAGATTTGCGTTTGTTCTCCTATCGTTTAACTTGTCAGCAAGAACTTCATGAAGTTGATTTTCCGCGACGGGCTGTATTTTGTGAATGGTTTTTAAACAACTACGGTGAACTTCATAATATCACCTTTTTTTCTGATGAAGCCTGGTTTCATTTAAGTGGTTACGTAAACTCACAGAATATGAGAATGTGGTCTTCTGAAAAACCAGATAACTTTTTTGTCGAGGGCCCTCTACACGCTCAAAAAATTGGAGTTTGGTGTGCTCTCAATCGAAGGAGGATTTATGGACCTATTTTTTTTAATGGTACTCTTACTGCGCAAAGGTATAGAGAAGAAATTATCGCTCCTTTTGTTAACCAGCTGGAAGAAAACGAAATTACAAACTTTTACTTTCAACAAGATGGCGCAAGGGCACATACGGCAGGCGAGACGATGAATATGTTGAGGGAAGTTTTCCAAAATCGACTAATAAGTCTCAATGCTGAACATGAATTTCCACCGAGGTCATGTGATATTACGCCGTGTGATTTCTTTTTGTGGCCTTACCTTAAAAACACTATTTTTGAACTGCCTATTCCTGATTTAAACCATCTGCAGGCTCGACTTATAGACAAGATTCGTGAAATTAACAATACCCCGAGCATCTTAGAAAATGTCTTTAATTCTTTGAGGAACAGGTGTGAAAAGTGCTTGGAACAAGGAGGGGGACACTTTCAGCAGCTGCTTTAATTTATTGTTATAACAAGGAGGGGGACACTTTCCGCAGCTCCTTTAATTGTTTGTTATTGTTATCACGATTATTCTTTAAAATAAAGTTATATAGTCATTAACGTTATTGAAACTGACAGCTGCTATACAGCTCGTTGAGAAATGAGGTTAAGTTGGTCGCTATAAGCTACTCCTTACGTCCAATGTGTCAGAGCCAACTTCGACCACGTTTTTATTTGAACGCTCGTTATTTTAATGGAAATTAATTTTTATTTTATTTAATCTGTCATTGCTTTCGTTACAAAACAGAATATGCAACACGTCGGTGCAAGTCTGGTTATATCATATACAGTAGGGTGGTCCAAAAAAAACGAAGATATTTTTTTCCTGTCTTATGAAAATATTATTTCTTTTTTAATTTTTTTCTCGTTATTTTATCATTTTCTTGGTTGAAAAAAATCTCAATTCTGAAAATTTCAAATCGATATTTTAATTTCCAAAGGTCACTCATAATTATTTTAACTTTCAAAGTAGTGTATACCTAAAATGTTTTCGAGCGACCTCTAAAAATAAATATGAACGAACTAATTTATTTTTTTTTTATTGAATTTGACGAACAAAAGAATAGAAATAAATCACGAGACACTTAGATTTTAAAAAATTAAAAAATTATGAATATTTGATACTCAGAGCGGTAGTAAATTTTGCCTCGAGAAATTTTTTAAGTATCTCGTGATTTATTTCTATTCTTTTGTTCATCAAATTCAATAAAAAAGAATTATTAGTTCGTTGATCGAAAACATTTTAGGTGCACTACTTTTAAAGTTAAAATAATTATGAGTGACTTTTAAAAAATAAAATATCGATTTGCAATTTTCAGTATCGAGATTTTTCTTTCAACCTAGAAAATGATAAAATAACGATAAAAAAATTAAATTTTTTTGAGCTGATTTTTTGAGAAGGCTTTTAAAACATGATAAACTAACACATTTTCAGAAGAGATACGAACAAAAATAAACGTTTTTTTGGGCCACCCTAATATACAGCCTCTAATATTTTTAATAAGTAAAACTGTTGCATGATAATTTTACTATACAGGCTGTCTTACAGTGAAGGCCAATTTATTTTAGAATTATTAGCAGCATTTTGATATTTTGCAACATTTGAGGAATCGGACTTTGACCGAATGAAAGTCGGCGAGCTACATACAATAGCGTTCTTTGTAGAACATTGAAACATGTATTTTTTTATTATTTTTCTTCATTTTAATATGATACGACCATTTTTCACAGATACAGCCTTTCGAAGATCACTAAAAAAAACTTTTTGCTCCTTTAATTTTTTTCGGTAATGTATTTAGTGGTTTATAATTTTAAATATTTTTATTGTAGTTTTAAAAAAGTGAGACAAAAATTTTGAGTCGCAGTTTAAGACTGTATTTGAAATATTACAGTAGGCATATGTTAGAAAGCCAGAAACACAACGGCGTATGCCACACTATACAAATTTTATTACGGCGAAAGAAACGGCAGATCAAGTAAAAGAAAACAATAATCTCCTTTGACAAATTATCTGCGGACGCCCATGCTCTAATTCTGATACGCACATCTTGCCATACTTGTTCTTCCAGAAGCTAACTTTGGAAACCTTTTAGAATAAACTATCGATGTGATTTCGTTCGATAAGGACGTTTGTCCAGCTCGCTGGGGAGCAGCTGCAAGTAATCTCACCAATTGTAACGCACTTTCCCATCGTTAATAATCGCTCATTTACGTGGGAAGAAGTCGCATTAATTACGTGAATTAAAATTATCCGTTGGGTCGATTATGACATCTTGAGCCTCGTTAAGCGTGAAAATTCGTAATTGGCTGAATTAACCGTCATTGTCTACCTTGAGTGGATCAAGACGTGACGTGGCATTTCCTCTTGCGATTGCAGGTTTTTTTCCACGGCGTGTTCTTTTTGAGAAGTCATTGGGTTGTGTAATGCATAGTGGAGCCGTTGCGACTGGAAATTTTATTGAAAATAAAATTAAAAATGATTCATTACTCATCATAATTTTTAAAAAATTTTTAAAAATAATTGGTTACCCATTTTTGAATACCCTGTAAAGTATATATTTTTAAATGGGGTCTTATTTTCTTCATATTGACGCACAATTTTTTTTTTCGTCATACTGTAGATGAGTGGAGTGGATCTTCGATATATATTTTTTAAATATTTAAATAATGTATAAATTTTGTCCACGTTTTGATTGATTTTGTTATTTTCTTTCCAACCATATAAAATTTTATGCCTGCATAACGAAATTTTTGGTAAAAAATGAGCAAATGTTCAGCCTTTGACTTTCGTTTACGGTGCTCGCTTTCTAAATCATATCAAATAGAAGGCGATGGAAAAACAATTGCATACCGCTATCTGTCACATATCGGTTTGTTTGTAATTGCTGTCGCTTTTCAACTTATAACAAAATGAATGATTTTAATGAATTATTTGATATACTGCAGGTTTATTATGAATGTAGAAAAAACAATGTAGTGACTTTACATTTATATCGACAACGTTATCCTTGTGAGGGTTATCTGTTTCTTCGTGCTAGTTCTTAGACAACCTTATTTTTCTCTTCACAACTGAATATCACTTTGGGAACTGAGTATAAATGAATGCTATGAAATGAATATCATCACATAAACATTGGTATAGCATTTCCGAAGTCAGTTGAACATGCAAAAAAACGTCTGGTAATAAAATTTAATGAGTTTCATAGGCGTACCTAAAAAAGTTTTCTGCTAAAGGTAAAAAATTATAATAATTTGTATATAATGTGCAGAAAATTTCTATTATATGTTTATTTGGCCAACAACATATTTGATTTATTTATGTCCTCAAACAATTTTATTATATTGATGGTAAATTTTGGTTATGACATCAAAAAACATTTACATTTTCGTTAAAGATATTACTGTTCGTCAAGAACCAACGGGAAGGTAGGAACATATCCTTGCTAGGAAAGGATGAGGAAAGGTTGTTAATATAGGTTAGAAAAGTTATTAAATAAAAATATTCAACAATAAAATTCCGCATTGCTGCACTGCATCGCTAGGCAATTTGTCAACAACTGAAATTTATGGCCCAGTCGCCCAGAGCGGCTGTGTTTGCCCGCGTGCTCATTCCTCAACTGGGCGACCAGACCTGTATATGAGTATGGCTAAATAATTATGGAAACAAGTTTTTCAAATATTTCAATACCGAATTGCTGCGTCAGCGACCGAACCTGGTACATAAACAAAAAATTGTACAAAACAATATTAAATGCAAACAAAAAATGTAAGTAAAATGAATAGTGAAATTTGAAAGTACTATTCAAACTGCCTTTCAACAGATCAATGTTATTTGGTGGTGTTATATAAACTTCGTTTTTTACGAAACCCAGAGAAAGAAATCGAATGGATTAATATCTGGGGACCGTGACGGCCAATGTATGGTCCTCTTATACCAATCCAGCGGTCTTTAAATGTAGCATTCAAATAATTTATGTTGATTTGGGCATTATGTGGAGGTCACTGTCTTGTTGAAAAATAATATGGACATACTCATTAACTGTTAATTCTTCAACTTTCGTAACTGATCTCTCAAAAAATTGTTATGCCATTCACCAGTTAAAAAACCATCAAAGAAGTATGGCCCTAATATTTTTGAACGTAGCATACCACATCACACATTAATATGAAATCGATTATGAAAATTTCTTTCTCTTATAATTCTAGAATGATGGCTCCAATGGTATGATGTATTGGTGTTAAACATGCCATTGTTAGAAAAGTTACTTTCGTGTGTCCATAAAATCATTTTTGGAAAGTATTCGGATTTTCTTCCACACTTAATAGAAAATCTAATACTTGATTTTCAGTGCAAGCATATCCAAAAGAAACGCCTTCCATACTGTCGATTTGCTTCGAGTTTACTAAACTTTCTTCTGTTAGTGGAAATTCTG
>NW_019419269.1:0-9064 GCF_000390285.2 Anoplophora glabripennis | reverse complement strand
GGTCGCTCGAAAACAGGTACACTACTTTGAAAGTTAAAATAATTATGAGTGACCTTTAAAAATTAAAATATCGATTTGAAATTTTCAGAATTGCGATTTTTTTCAACCTAGAAAATGATAAAATAATGAGAAAAAAAAATTAAAAAAAATTCACTTTTTGACGATCAATTTTTAAAAATTTTGAGCGACATCTAAAAAATTTTTTTTTTTTGAGAGGGCTCTTAAAACATGATTAACATTTTCACAAGATGAAAAAAAATATTCGTTTTTTTTTGGGCCACCCTAATATGCAGTCATTTAAGGCAGGGAAAAGTGTGGAAAAGCAATGGTCATGGAGTAATATTTTTTTAATAAAATTATGATTATTGATAAGTTTTTACAAGATGTGCAGAATCAGTAGACTAGTCAGTTTATTTTCAAAATGGTGGACAATTTTCTGATTAAACGTAAGAGTAAATTACAAAATATTAAAATTATGAGAAAGTATTCCCATAAAATATGTTTCAAATCGAAAATTACTTTTAAATTCAAAATTTCGAAACTTTCACTTCGGAAAACAGTGAAAGATTTAGGAGAAAAGAAAAATAAATTTATAAACAAATGAGTAACAGATCAAAACAAAAGGCTTTTTCCAATTTATCGACTAGTTCATTTCAAAAAAAAGTTTTAGTAAAATATGAGACGTATCCACAAAGTAAGAGTACTGAGATTCTGATCCTCTGTGGTTTTTGTTTTCAACAAAGTTGTCATCACTACATTCAAGGCTAAGGTGTTTGGAGCAGAACGTGTACTTATTTGATTCAGTCAGTTGAGAACTGTTGTTGTAGCGGCATGTTCAAGTGAGTGCCTCTATTCTGAATCACGCCAGCTGTGAGCTGTGGTGCATAATCCAGTTTCTTCTTGCAAAGGGAAAGGCATCATTTCAGATTTTTAACGAAATCAAAACTGTTCATGGGGATGGTGTGATGAATTGTAGGTACTAATGAGTACAAGTGGTATCATCAGTATAAAGCTGGCAAAACGAATGGCCATCAATCTTAACTGATGAGATGGTGCAGATCAAAGAAATGCTTCATGGTGACCATTGATTGGTTTTGGATGAGATGAACGCAGTGTTTCCAGAAATATCCAGATCTCTTCTGCATAAAATCATTACTAAAACACTTGGTTATCGAAAAAATTGTGTGCGAGGTGGGTACCAAAACAGCTCATGGATCACCAAAAGCCAACAGAATCGCATTTTCACAGAATTTTGCGAGTGCTTCGAACTGCAAGGTAAACAATTCCTTAACTGTATTATGACTGGCGACAAAATGTAAGTGGACCACTACACCCCTGAAACGAAAAGACGATCAATGCAGTGGTGACATCCATCTTCATCATTAATGAAAAAATATAAAACCGTTGTTTTGGCCTGAAAAATTATGGCAACTGTGTTCATTGGAACATCATCAACCACATCGCTCACAGGCCTGACCTGGCACCTTCTGACTTCCATCTTTTCGCTTCTCTGAAGGTGGAAAAAAAGTTTTCTATGGACAATGAGGTCCACAGTACCATAAAACAATGGGCCCAAGAGGCGGCGGGAGATTTTTTTGATGAAGTGCACTGAGGTTGTAGGCGACTACGTCGAATAATAATGTTTGATGTACCTTCTGAATGAAATATACTACCCTTCTGATTTTTAAAAAATTGAGTACTCTGACTTTGTGGATATGCCTCGTATAACGCAACTTTGTTATAATTTGAGCCGCCCTATATCTGTAACAGTTTACGATATTTCTGTAGTCTCCCATTAAGCAGTCCCAGAATAATGCCCATTATCCTTGTTTTTACAAAGGAAACCCACATGTATTACTTGTCATGGAGAGGAGGGGTTTTTACCCCCAAAATCCCTCTTGTGTACGCCGTCGCTTAAATACAGTGTTCTGAAAAAACTAATAAAAAAAACATAAAACTTTGGCATTTATCACCAGAAACACTCTGTACAAAACTTGTGCATACAATTGTGGGATCAAATATCTAAAACCATTTGAATTTGAGTAAAAAGAAAAGCAGATCAAATATCAGATCTAACATTGAAATATTATAAACAAAGTAGAAACTAATTACAAAATTATACCAAGGGTTTTTTCCACCTTTTACTAAAATATCTGCTAACATTTATTTGTCAAATAAGAACAAACAGTGCTTTTACCATCACAAAATAAAATCAATTTGATATTTGAAGAAGTAAAAAATAGATGATGTGACGCAATTGGTGTTTCACACAAAAAAACCTTTTATGTGAAAAAAATATATATTTATGTATGCCGTTACCAGAGTTAAACTCACGCATACATCTTCAAACTGAAAGTGTGATATTAATTTGTTAAAAACAATAAATTCCACTTCGGGGTTTGAAAAACACTGGGGCGAAAGTTACAGTGAGATGAAACCAAAATAGGGACAAATGCAAACATTTTCTATAAAAAAAAAACAGATTTGTGTGTGTAACTTCAAATTTTGCGTTTAAACTCGATATTTTGACCAAAATGTATAACAAATAATTCAAAATTTTAAGTTTGAGTTTTAAATTTGGTCGTCAAAAATAACAAATGGGTCAAAATTTGTAGCTCATATTAATTCAAAATCAAAAATTATAAAATTTCTAGTCTGAATATGAAATTTTAAGTTTGAACAAAAAAGTTTGATTCCATTTTGTGTTTGAAATTTTGAGCTGTAACTTTAAGTGTTCAAAAACAAAATTTCAATTTTGAACGTGAAATTTGTAAACAAAATGATTATACTTTTAATAACTCAAAATTTTCAATTTCAAAATTCTGTAAACAAAAATATNTTCTTTTTTTTTGAGAGGGCTCTTAAAACATGATTAACATTTTCACAAGATGAAAAAAAATATTCGTTTTTTTTTGGGCCACCCTAATATGCAGTCATTTAAGGCAGGGAAAAGTGTGGAAAAGCAATGGTCATGGAGTAATATTTTTTTAATAAAATTATGATTATTGATAAGTTTTTACAAGATGTGCAAAATCAGTAGACTAGTCAGTTTATTTTCAAAATGGTGGACAATTTTCTGATTAAACGTAAGAGTGAATTACAAAATATTAAAATTATGAGAAAGTATTCCCATAAAATATGTTTCAAATCGAAAATTACTTTTAAATTCAAAATTTCGAAACTTTCACTTCGGAAAACAGTGAAAGATTTAGGAGAAAAGAAAAATGAATTTATAAACAAATGAGTAACAGATCAAAACAAAAGGCTTTTTCCAATTTATCGACTAGTTCATTTCAAAAAAAAGTTTTAGTAAAATATGAGACGTATCCACAAAGTAAGAGTACTGAGATTCTGATCCTCTGTGGTTTTTGTTTTCAACAAAGTTGTCATCACTACATTCAAGGCTAAGGTGTTTGGAGCAGAACGTGTACTTATTTGATTCAGTCAGTTGAGAACTGTTGTTGTAGCGGCATGTTCAAGTGAGTGCCTCTATTCTGAATCACGCCAGCTGTGAGCTGTGGTGCATAATCCAGTTTCTTCTTGCAAAGGGAAAGGCATCATTTCAGATTTTTAACGAAATCAAAACTGTTCATGGGGATGGTGTGATGAATTGTAGGTACTAATGAGTACAAGTGGTATCATCAGTATAAAGCTGGCAAAACGAATGGCCATCAATCGTAACTGATGAGATGGTGCAGATCAAAGAAATGCTTCATGGTGACCATTGATTGGTTTTGGATGAGATGAACGCAGTGTTTCCAGAAATATCCAGATCTCTTCTGCATAAAATCATTACTAAAACACTTGGTTATCGAAAAAATTGTGTGCGAGGTGGGTACCAAAACAGCTCATGGATCACCAAAAGCCAACAAAATCGCATTTTCACAGAATTTTGCGAGTGCTTCGAACTGCAAGGTAAACAATTCCTTAACTGTATTATGACTGGCGACAAAACATAAGTGGACCACTACACCCCTGAGACGAAAAGACGATCAAAGCAGTGGCGACATCCACTTCATCATTAACGAAAAAATATAAAACCATTGTTTTGGCCTGAAAAATTATGGCAACTGTGTTCATTGGAACATCATCAACCACATCGCTCACAGCCCTGACCTGGCACCTTCTGACTTCCATCTTTTCGCTTCTCTGAAGGTGGAAAAAAAGTTTTCTGTGGACAATGAGGTCCACAGTACCATAAAACAATGGGCCCGAGAGGCAGCGGGAGATTTTTTTGACGAAGTGCACTGAGGTTGAGGGCGACTACGTCGAATAATAATGTTTGATGTACCTTTCTGAATGAAATATACTACCCTTCTGATTTTTAAAAAATTGAGCACTCTGACTTTGTGGATATGCCTCGTATAACGCAACTTTGTTATAATTTGAGCCGCCCTATATCTGTAACAGTTTACGATATTTCTGTAGTCTCCCATTAAGCAGTCCCAGAATAATGCCCATTATCCTTGTTTTTACAAAGGAAACCCACATGTATTACTTGTCATGGAGAGGAGGGGTTTTTACCCCCAAAATCCCTCTTGTGTACGCCGTCGCTTAAATACAGTGTTCTGAAAAAACTAATAAAAAAAACATAAAACTTTGGCATTTATCACCAGAAACACTCTGTACAAAACTTGTGCATACAATTGTGGGATCAAATATCTAAAACCATTTGAATTTGAGTAAAAAGAAAAGCAGATCAAATATCAGATCTAACATTGAAATATTATAAACAAAGTAGAAACTAATTACAAAATTATACCAAGGGTTTTTTCCACCTTTTACTAAAATATCTGCTAACATTTATTTGTCAAATAAGAACAAACAGTGCTTTTACCATCACAAAATAAAATCAATTTGATATTTGAAGAAGTAAAAAATAGATGATGTGACGCAATTGGTGTTTCACACAAAAAAACCTTTTATGTGAAAAAAATATATATTTATGTATGCCGTTACCAGAGTTAAACTCACGCATACATCTTCAAACTGAAAGTGTGATATTAATTTGTTAAAAACAATAAATTCCACTTCGGGGTTTGAAAAACACTGGGGCGAAAGTTACAGTGAGATGAAACCAAAATAGGGACAAATGCAAACATTTTCTATAAAAAAAAAACAGATTTGTGTGTGTAACTTCAAATTTTGCGTTTAAACTCGATATTTTGACCAAAATGTATAACAAATAATTCAAAATTTTAAGTTTGAGTTTTAAATTTGGTCGTCAAAAATAACAAATGGGTCAAAATTTGTAGCTCATATTAATTCAAAATCAAAAATTATAAAATTTCTAGTCTGAATATGAAATTTTAAGTTTGAACAAAAAAGTTTGATTCCATTTTGTGTTTGAAATTTTGAGCTGTAACTTTAAGTGTTCAAAAACAAAATTTCAATTTTGAACGTGAAATTTGTAAACAAAATGATTATACTTTTAATAACTCAAAATTTTCAATTTCAAAATTCTGTAAACAAAAATATAATAAATAGGTCACAATTTCTAACTCATATTTGTCTAAATTCAGAATTTCCTGTTTCAAACAAAAATTCTAAATTTCAAGTCTGAACTCGAAATTTTGGGTGCACACAAAATTTTGAATTACAACGGTAAATTTTAATTTAGAGTTTGACTGCATTTTGTGTTTGAAATTTTGAGTTACAACTTGAAATTTTGAGTTTGAACTTATAATTTATTAAACAAAAAATAACTCAAAATTTTGAATTCGAGCTTGAAATTTGGCAAACGAAAATAGAATAAACAAATTAAAGTTTTTAGCACATATTTGTTCAAGCCCAAAATTTCCTGCTTCAAAAGAAAATTCAAAATTTGAACATGAATTTAATTAAATGATTAAATTCTGTGTTTGAAATTTTTTGTTCAAATTTGAAATTTCGAGTTTGACCACCAAATTTGGTAAACAAAAGTATAACAAATAGTTCATACTTTCTAACTTCCCTCTTATTCACATAAACAGAATTTCCCATTTTAAGTGAAAATTCAAATTTTTGAATTCAAACAAGATTTTCAGTCTACTTACAAATTTCAATTTTGAGTTTGATCAAATTTTGTGTTTGATCTTGAAATTTTAGATTCAGATGAAATTTGGAGTTGTTTATCTTTCACGTTTGATTTTCCGCAGTCGAGTTCAAACTCGAAATTTCAAGTTTGAACACGAAACTTGTAAACTAAAGTATTAAACTCTTAATTTATTCGAAATTTTGAATTTAAATTTCCTGTTTCACACAAATATTCAAAATTTCGAGTCTGAACATGAAATTTTTGTGTTCAAACACAAATTTTGAATTACAACTGTAAATTTTGATTTTGAGTTTGATTGCATTTTGTGTTTGAAATTTTGAGCTATAACTTGAAATTTTGTGTTTAAACCTGAAATTTTGAGTTTGAACTAAAAATTTATTAAACAAATACGAATTTTGAATTTAAACTCGGAATTTTGATTTTCCGCAGACGAGTTCAAACTCGAAATTTCAAGTCTGAACGTGAAATTTGTAAATAAAAGTATTATACATTTAATAACTCAAAATTTAGAATTTAAATTTCCTGTTTCAAACAAATATTCAAAATTACGAGTCTGAACATGAAATTTTTATATTCAAACACAAAATTTTGAATTACAACTGTAAANCTTGTGTACGCCGTCGCTTAAATACAGTGTTCTGAAAAAACTAATAAAAAAAACATAAAACTTTGGCATTTATCACCAGAAACACTCTGTACAAAACTTGTGCATACAATTGTGGGATCAAATATCTAAAACCATTTGAATTTGAGTAAAAAGAAAAGCAGATCAAATATCAGATCTAACATTGAAATATTATAAACAAAGTAGAAACTAATTACAAAATTATACCAAGGGTTTTTTCCACCTTTTACTAAAATATCTGCTAACATTTATTTGTCAAATAAGAACAAACAGTGCTTTTACCATCACAAAATAAAATCAATTTGATATTTGAAGAAGTAAAAAATAGATGATGTGACGCAATTGGTGTTTCACACAAAAAAACCTTTTATGTGAAAAAAATATATATTTATGTATGCTGTTACCAGTTAAACTCACGCATACATCTTCAAACTGAAAGTGTGATATTAATTTGTTAAAAACAATAAATTCCACTTCGGGGTTTGAAAAATACTGGGGCGAAAGTTACAGTGAGATGAAACCAAAATAGGGACAAATGCAAACATTTTCTATGAAAAAAAAAAACAGATTTGTGTGTGGGAAATTTTGAGTCGTAACTTCAAATTTTGCGTTTAAACTCGATATTTCGACCAAAATGTATAACAAATAACTCAAAATTTTAAGTTTGAGTTTGAAATTTGGTCGTCAAAAATATAACAAGTCTGAATATGAAATTTTAAGTTTGAACAAAAAAGTTTGATTCCATATTGTGTTTGAAACTTTAAGCTGTATCTTTAAGTGTTCAAAAACAAAATTTCAAGTTTGAACGTGAAATTTGTAAACAAAATGATTATACTTTTAATAACTCAAAATTTTCAATTTCAAAATTCTGTAAACAAAAATATAATAAATAGGTCACAATTTCTAACTCATATTTGTCTAAATTCAGAATTTCATGTTTCAAACAAAAATTCAAAATTTCAAGTCTGAACTCGAAATTTTGGGTGCACACAAAATTTTGAATTACAACGGTAAATTTTAATTTAGTTTGACTGCATTTTATGTTTGAAATTTTGAGTTACAACTTGAAATTTTGAGTTTGAACTTAAAATTTATTAAACAAAAATATAACTCAAAATTTTGAATTCAAGCTTGAAATTTGGCAAACGAAAATAGAATAAACAAATTAAAATTTTTAGCACATATTTGTTCAAGCCCAAAATTTCCTGCTTGAAAAGAAAATTCAAAATTTGAACATGAATTTTGCTATAAGTTCGATTAAATTTTGTGTTCAAATTTAAAATTTCGAGTTTGACCGCCAAATAAAAGTATAACAAATAGGTCATACTTTCTAACTTCACTCTTATTCACATAAACTCAGAATTTCCCATTTTAAGTGAAAATTAAAATTTTTGAATTCAAACAAGATTTTCAGTCTACTACAAATTTCAATTTTGAGTTTGATCGAATTTTGCGTTTGATCTTGAAATTTTAGATTCAGATGAAATTTGGAGTTGTTTATCTTTCACGTTTGATTTTCCGCAGTCGAGTTCAAACTCGAAATTTCAAATTTGAACATGAAACTTGTAAACAAAAGTAAACTTTTAATTTATTCGAAATTTTGAATTTAAATTTCCTGTTTCACACAAATATTCAAAATTTCGAGTCTGAACATGAAATTTTTGTGTTCAAACACAAATTTTGAATTACAACTGTAAATTTTGATTTTGAGTTTGATTGCATTTTGTGTTTGAAATTTTGAGCTATAACTTGAAATTTTGTGTTTAAACCTGAAATTTTGAGTTTGAACTAAAAATTTATTAAACAAATACGAATTTTGAATTTAAACTCGGAATTTTGATTTTCCGCAGACGAGTTCAAACTCGAAATTTCAAGTCTGAACGTGAAACTTGTAAACAAAAGTATTATACATTTAATAACTCAAAATTTAGAATTTAAATTTCCTGTTTCAAACAAATATTCAAAATTACGAGTCTGAACATGAAATTTTTATATTCAAACACAAAATTTTGAATTACAACTGTAAATTTTGATTTCGAGTTTGATTGCATTTTGTGTTTGAAATTTTGAGTTTGAACTGAAAATTTATTAAACAAAAACGAATGATTAAAAATTTTGAATTTAAACTCAGAATTTTGATTTTCCACAGTCAACAAATTTCAAGTTTGAACGTGAAACTTGTAAACAAAAGTATTAAACTTTTAATAACTCGAAATTTTTAATTTAAATTTCCTGTTTCAAATAAAAATTCATAATTTCAAGTCTGAATATGAAATTTTGGGTTCAAACTAAAAATTTTGAACTTGTGTAGATTATATAAATTTTGAATTCGAGTTTGATTGCATTTTGTGTTTGAAATTTTGAGCTATAACTTGAAATTTTGTGTTTAAACCTGAAATTTT
>NW_019419268.1:5591-9066 GCF_000390285.2 Anoplophora glabripennis | reverse complement strand
TTCGCGCTAAATTTGGCTTTTCGAGGTCACTGATAACAAATCCGAGATCAGATTTACAAAATTCGTTTTTAAAAATTTTATCAATTACCTATGTATTTTAGAAAGGTTAAAACGTGACTGGGTCTTCAGGTTATAAAGTAAACAAAAATATTACAAAACGATTTTCGCAATTCGTTATCAGCGACCCCGAAAACCTCCGTATACCAAATTTGACGCAAATGTGTTATTTTCTGAAAATTTTGTCGGCCATCTTGGATCCGCCATATTGAATTTTTAAAAATTGACCTCGAATCCGTGCTCGGTGAACCCGAAAACCCCCGTATACCAAATTTAGCGCGAATGTTATTTTTTGAAAATTTGTTCGGCCATCTTAGATCCGCCACCTTCAATTCTGCAAAATTCACCTCGGATCCGTGATCAGCTACCCCGAAANTTTAAAAATTGACCTCGAATCCGTGCTCGGTGAACCCGAAAACCCCCGTATACCAAATTTAGCGCGAATGTTATTTTTTGAAAATTTGTTCGGCCATCTTAGATCCGCCACCTTCAATTCTGCAAAATTCACCTCGGATCCGTGATCAGCTACCCCGAAAACCCCGTATACCAAATTTGGCGCGAATCTGTTATTTTTTGACAATTCGTGATATCTGACCTTAATTGACCTGTTTTTTTGAGGTTAGAAAAAGAACCATCAATATTGACAGCGGGTTCGGTGGGGTCTTAACCATATACGTAAACATTTGAACATATAAAAAAAAAATTGTATTTTTCCTAGCACTTTTTCGTGAATTTTTGCTATTTTTGACCTGTTTTTTAAGGTTAGGAACTTCCTATGATGTGATAGCTCAATTCTGACACCGGATTCGTGATCAGGAGACAAAAATACTACGGATAAAATACTACATATGTCGCATGAAAAGTACAGATAACTTTTTTGTGTGGCTGTGTAATAAGAAGAAAGCAGAAACTAAATTGTTAAATTTAGTTTCTGCTATCAAAATGTCCACCACCATTTTCGATGCACGCACGATACCCTCGAATCCAATTTTCACGCACTCACTGGAAAATTATCACGTATGGTAAACATTTTAAAAAAGCAAAGAGAAACACCTCAAGAAAAAGAAATAGTGGTACGCAAAAAACACTCCGTCATGGTTGAATTCCAAATACCAACTGAATAGCGTATTGCTGGTTGCTGGACTGCTTAGTACCTTGTGTTAACCGCCGCCCCGTTGTCACATTGCTCGATATGAATTTTATCGAATTTTAAATTAATTGCAATGCTAATTATTTTTAGAGTTAAGCATAAAGAAGTTAAAAAAGTGATAAACATTGTATTTTATGGTATTCTATGCATGCAGTTATGTCAATATTCCTTAATTAATCGAACTTTTGTACATCAAGTTGGAGATTTTGATAATTTCTTTTTCAGAAATGGTTGAGTTTAGGACCAATGTCATAATATAAGGTTTTTTGTTTATTTTAATGAATTCGATCGTCTGTTAAAATTAAGGCAATCATATTTCTAATACCCTTTATAAATAATAGCACCAGGTGATGGCCCCTAATAACCCAAAGAACTTTTGTAGGATAATTTACCTTTTATCCCACGATCCTGAGAAGCTCGGGAGGGGAAAATGACCTTCAGATGATATTGAAAATGAAAAAATCCACCATGCTTCCGAACGCAAATCTTCACGTTTTTTTCAGAATCCGATGTCAGAAATTGTATTACCATCAAAAAACAAGAGTTGACGTTCAAGTAACTTTGAAGGTCGTCAAATAGACACCAGATTTGGCGTCAGCGACCCCAACAATTTATGGATATAGTAGTGTGATACTTGGCGGGCGATTGTACCTCAAGCTGTCTGATTTTTGTTATTTGTTTTTAAGCTTTTATATCGTATCGTCGTGTAGTTCTCACTAATGTACTTACCATATTTTGAATAAGATCAATTATTTGGTTAAATTGTTCAGTAGTAGACTTTAACTAATTAGTGCAATGTATACAGTATATCCAAAAGAGCCTTAGCTTTTTTATATAAATTTACAGTAAAATACTGTTTAAAAAATGTCTGTCCTACTGCAACATTTAAAATATTGCGAGTTATTACCCTGAATACAATGGTTTGTACCAAAATCGCTAAAATAAGAATAAAATTAAAAATTTTCAATAAAAAATTGACTGAGTGGTTAATCCAGTCAAATAATACTATACACAGGTATTGCCTCTCAACGTATATTTCAGCAGAATAAACGCTCCTATATGCATTGATTCACAGCAATAGCAATAAATCCCCGCTTGCAAAACAAAACGCAAAAATAAAATAATTTTCTATGTGTATATGAACACCACGCGCTGCTCGGCATGCCGGCAGAGCCGTCTGTTGGCAGCCCTGATGCCCCCAGGACCAGGCATCCAGACCTGGAAACTCTCACGCGATTTTCGGCCGCAGTTGTTGAATTTAATGCACAGGTAAACAATGGGGGACACGTTCCAACGGTGTTGCTTTAAGTAAGGTAAATGTGGAGTTATCCGAAGGTTCTAGGCGGCGAGTGATACAGGGTGTTATTTCTCTTAAGCCTAATTTACGAATTTTTAACGCAAATCTTGCTTGACCAAAGTATTGCAATCAATGTTCTGGTTTGCTCCAAAACACCAGTTTGACATGTCAATTTGTGGTATTTATATAAACACACTATTAAATTGTAGCACCTAGTATTGTAGATAAAAATATTAATAAAAAAAATATTTAATTTCTCTGATATTTTCAGAGGCAACAAAGTTGTAACTCAACACTTTCGCTTAATGACCGACCAATATAACTTGGTCAATTTCTTGATTAGTTTGTTGGCAATAATTTTGAAAACCGTCAGAATATGAACAAAAAAATTGGCACTATTATGTTTTTTGACATGACAAATAAGAATATTTACCTAATTTTTTTGTTGCTTGTACAGTTGCTTGCTACGCATTTTGTTTTGGTAATTAAATTAGAAATTAGAAATTTCAAATTTTTGCTATATTTATCTATTTTTTGTGCTGAATTCATTTATGTAAAGAAAACTATAGCATTGCATTTAAATTTGTTGAGAAAAATCCATAAAACGGCATTCTTTTGAAATAACACCGTCTATAGATTTCTATATTGAGGTAAATGACCACGAGATAATGCATGAAAAGACCTTTCCAACGAGGTATAACCCTATGGGATTTTGATGAATCAATCCTTAAAAAAAATATTTTTTCTAATCAGACATTAGGGGCTTCCCCCACCCTTTCTGTGGAGAGATAGAGCAAAATGTCAATAACAAAAGTTATGAGCAATGTATCTTTGAAACCAGCAACACTTGCATAAGGCATATTTGGCTCAATCGACTTATTTTGACTACCAGTATCTCCAGCTTCGAGATTTCCCAACCTTTCGCGGACACCCTGTATATATTGTATAGAAACAGAGATTTCTTAAAAAAA
>NW_019419268.1:0-5324 GCF_000390285.2 Anoplophora glabripennis | reverse complement strand
TCTTGTAGGTACTATTAAAATTAATAGAGTTAGGAGACTAGAAGTTAAGGGATGATTTTAGAAATTTAAATAAGTAAAAAAATGAATGAATTTTATAATTTTTTTCAATCTACTCTAAAAAATGTAAACTATCTTTTCAGGGAAATAAATATATTTTTTAATTTTTAATAAAAAAGTTATAAAAATTTCAGAAAGCGAACGATTTTTTATCTGTCTTAAAACAAAATTCCGAAAGCAACTTTTCTTTATTTTAAATAATCAATCGATTGGCATTGAAAAAAATTGTTTTAGTGTTAAATCATAAAAATTAACGATTGAAAAATTGAAGTTGTCACTCTGTAACTCTGTTAATTTTAATAGTACAAGAAAAAGTCAATAGACCATTTTTATGTAGAATTTTATGCTTTATGCTTTTTTACAAGAATATTTTTTCTAGCTCTCACCTCTTTTGAGTTATCTTGAAAACCCACTTTATTTATCTTTTTTCACCCCTGGACAGGGATTGAAAAAAAAATTACTGTCACTTATTGTTATTAAAGGTATACGTACTTCGAATTAACTTATATAAAAAAATCAGGCAAGTTGATTAAAATTGCGATTTAAAGGTCAATTTAATTGGATTTCTTTTATAATAACTTAAACCCTCCTGTTCTATAGTTCGATACCTGTAGTTTAATCAATCAGTCAATCATGTTGGACAGTCTAAAATAAAAATTGTAAAGAATTAAATATTTGGGACTAACTTATAATCCATTTTTTTATATCGCCCTGTACATCATCCCATCTCTGGCGGGATTGATCCCCAACTTAGTTAACAAATTCCTCAACCACCGGATATAATTTTCGAAATCAGAGCGGAGCCCGTCTGGCACATCTAAGGGCATGAGTTTGCGGCAGTTTGTGGATTTTCATGGCACACTTTGATCTAGGCATTTGCATGTGATATACTCGCACTTACTGGTAGGACGATTCAGGGGTGAAACGCGGGGATGAGGGTTGTAGGGGGTTTGTTCGCGGCTTCACACCCCCGTTCGTGGGGATTCGGTGCGTTACTGGCAATTATTCGTATTTCGCTGGTCCCGGAAAATGGATATTACCGATTCTGATGTATCGTTGGTAAATGTTTTGATAGAATTTGATTTAGTGATTTTATGTTTTGTGCCAGATCGTTTTTTGTTTAATCAAATCCAGAATTACGTAAATTTTTTAAAAATATATTAACTACACTTTATATTAAATAGGTAATGAGAATATTATTTTTATAATAATGACACCTAAATTATAATTATACTAAAAGGAAAGAATAATCTATACAGGGTGATTCACAACGTATCCAAACAAATTTGGGAATAGATGCGTCTTGAAAAATCGAGTCAATATCGTAAAAAAAAATGTTTGTAAAATCCTTATACCTAGTTTCCGAGAAAAAAAAATTATGTAGTATTTTCAACCTTTATATTGCTGGGCTACTGGGCTGGGCGATTGTGAATACTGAAATCCGATTTTAGTATTATCGTTGTTGCGATAGTGTTTACATTTAGTTTTTTAAGTGTCAAAAATGACTTACGTGTATAACAGCTCGGAGTTGATGGATATCGTTTTAATTTATGGTGAAGCAAGACAACATTTGTGTTAGTTCATAGAATCAAGACGGGCCTAAATGTGTTTACATATCGATGGACAAAATTATGAACAGTTGTTGTAACATCAAGTCAAGTTATTTTATTAATTAAAACCACAAATTGGTTATATTAATTGATAATAACAATAGCGACAAAAGCAGTTGAATTTGCTGATATAAAATTGATGTTATAAAATTTATATATTTTTTTCCTTGGAAAAGAAATTCTTTAAATTTTTTGTCCTTTCAATTTTTATTACACTTTGCCGCTGTGCCGGTTGCCGACTGCATACTTTGCCTTGCGTAAGTTCAGGTTTTACGGTGGGTAAGTGTATTTTTAATTTTTTTTACAAATTTTTATTTGTAAGAGTCCCTTGTACATTCAAAAATTTTTTGAATAAGTTCTCAATCACCCTGTATATTATTACATTGTAAAGAATATACTTTTCTACGTATTTATATTTTTCCAAGGTAGCAATAAATTAAAAGTGATGCAGTTAAATGATACATATTCACCAGAGTGAAATTTTTTAATTATACCTAAATAAAATACAGATTATTTTTTAAACTGACTAAACAGCTTTCTTAAAACAATAGTACAATGAAAAATTTGAAACATCAGATTTCAATTAACAAAATCAGTAGGACTTAGAAATATATATTGTGTCATTTATTTCTGTAAGTACCTCCCTTGTACCTATTTTTACATTTGTTCGAATTAGGCTTTTAACAAAAACTCCATTTACTTCCTTGGAAAAAAGGCTTATCAAAGCTATTCATTCATGTGAAGACTTATTCTTTTGATGAGCATTTTGCATTAGTTCCTGCATCTGTGTGTATTTTAAGTTGGAATCATTGAACAATTTTAAAGGTAATCGCCACTTCTTTTGGGAACAATAAACTGAAAACAAAATATAATGTAAATAAGTTCTTACATAGTAATCTACAATCCGACCGCAAGGTCAGACAAAGTTCGATGAAGAATTGCATAATTTATGTGAAGTCGTATTATTTATTTAGCTTAAGTATTTATTTATAACATTGCATTTAGGTTAAAACACTATGCTACATTAGCACCTCACAGTTTAGTGTAAATTCACACTTTATTCACATATTTACATCAAATAGACTAAATACACACAAAAGATTGGAAGTACTACAATTTAAAATGTAACAGCACAATGTAAAAAGTAACAATACATCGTAAAAATGTAATCTTCGCCCAGGTACGTAATTCTAATCAACGTATTGCAAATATTCAATTCATTTACACTGTTTGTATATAAAAATCATTGCAATTACATAAAAAGTAATCAGAACAATTTTCACATTTGTTGTCATAGATTTTCATTTGTCTAAGCATTTTAGTTGCACCCTGTACATTAGTCTCAACATTAACAGCTTGAAACAACTTTTTTTAAGAACCTATCGTGTTCAAACGTAATCATGAATCAACTTTAAGATAACTCCGAGAAAAACGAATAAGTACTAATAGAACTGTTGATTTGAAATTGAAAAAAATCGTGCTGCTTCTTAGTTTTCCAATTTTTCCAGCATAATACAACAGACACAGTACTTTCAGACCCTTGTCGCCTTTGACGTAAAACAACAACTCAGTATTAATCTTCTGCTCGGCCTGGAACTCTCCACGTCATTTGTACAATAATATCCTTGTGAGGATCCTCGTCAGCCATATCGACGCTCCCGACGGAGGTGCCGTCTCCATGGCGACGCGCTTGCGTCGCCGCCGACACATGCACTTCTCGTTAGTTGTCGATTTTTGATATACGCCATCTTATATAAAATGCTGTCCGCTTGCGAACCCTTAAGGATAGAAAGCACGTTAGAAATCGAGCTTTACTTTCATATTATCAGTATTTTGTTACTACATAAAATCACAACCTAACTGTAATTAGAAAACAAGTTAATGCAAAGATACAATTGTACCCATGTTTCAAACGAGATGAAAAACAGTAAGAGAGTATAAAAAAAGATAATTCAATTTTTTTCTTTCATGATAACTTAATGATAATGTGTTTGTTTCGTTCTATTATCTGTCTCCTTATGAAGTCAATAACCATTGAAATGAAAACTAGATTACCAAATAGCGTAGAAACATTTCATTGTGTTATTAGATATGCAAGAAAAATTAAATACGCTTCTCTGATATTTTGAAAAATTTACACATCATATTAACTGTAATTTTTTATGAATAATTGTCAAATGTGTTATAAAAGATGTTTAAATGCTATCAAAATAGACAGATAAATAATGTAGAATAATCTAGAGTTCCAAAAATGCACACCTCTTGCATTTCTGATTAGTAATAGTATCTATAGTCAGTTGATATATGTATACACCACAAAGTTACTTGTCATGTTAACAAAAAGTGGAATAAATTTCGTAAAATAGTTTTTCTGTTATATTTTTAAACTCTATACACAGCGTGTCCCGTATAAGTGAAACAACTATTGCAACATACAAAAAATGTTGGTGGTGCTTGTTTATGAAGCAAACACGACGCAATTTCAAATTCGTAAAATCCAGAATGCCATGGAAATTTTAAAAATCAGGTATTATTCACCAATAAAGGGCCATTTATTTATGAAATATCTGCAATTCTTTTTTTCACTAGGAAAGTTTCCTTACTGTTTGTTACAACACATGTTATTAAGTAATTCTAGTTAATTCTAAATTCTTCGAAAACCTCAAAGTAAGTACATCGAAAACGTCAAAACAAAATACATGAAAATACTTCGAAATATAGAAAACTTTCAAATATCGTTGTTATGCAAAAGATGACTGAATGTCAAAGGTCAATAAAAGGGGAGCAAAGTTCGAAGTCCTTAGGCAACTACGGTTATTGACCTTCCTTTTACCTTCGGAATCATTGATCTGGACGTTCCGAGGCTTTTGGCCCACAGTCACAGATCTTTGCCCTAGTCATTGGCATTTTCTTCCAGTGTCATTAGTCTCTGCTTCCGGAGTGATAGTCTTTTCTTTCGAAGCCACAGTCATTGCTACCAGGGCTATTGGTCTTTTACCCTCGACAATTATAGACATTTTGGCTCGAAATCATTGACGTTTGGCCTGAGATCATTGATCTTTTGCACCCGAGGTCATTAATATTTGGCATCCAAAGTTAGTGACTTTTAACCCCGTTGATTTATTAGCCTTTGAAGGTTATCGATAGTTCGAAATATTTGCAGTAATTTGTATCTTTCCAGGTATTTCGACATATTTGATGGTTTTTGAGATATTTCAGAGTTTTAAAAGCTTTCCTACATATTGCTTATGCTAATTTGAGTATTTCCCAGTTTCTTTTATTGAGTATGACTCTAGTTTGAGAAAAATATAAAACCAAGCATAATGTCAAAGTCTAGAAATAAGAATTTGGTACACATTCTTTCCTTAATAACAGTCTGTGATGTTTCATACAGGATAGCAGAGGAAACCAAAGTGTTCACTGCATTCCCAATCTCAGGGTTATGGAGCTACAGGTTTCTCGAGCTTCAGAGGTTATGGTGATTTATGATAAAGAGCTACTGGGTTATAAGGTTACTTTTGTCTTGGTTTCAAGGTTAATCAACCATAAATTATCGTGATCATTTGAATTCGTTTGTCCTGTTCCCGGTTTCATAGGATTATGGAGCTATTGGGCTCATGAGGTTATGGTGGTTTCTGATAAAGAGTTGAAGGGTAA
>NW_019419267.1:4865-9058 GCF_000390285.2 Anoplophora glabripennis | reverse complement strand
GTAGAGTACACCACCAGCAGAATTTTAGGAATAATCAAACGCAGCGGCCCGCATTCCTACGCGTATCCTGGCAACATATAAACAACACTTTGGCAATGTTGCCAGGCGTACTTACCGATTTATTTTCTACACTTTTTTTATCAACATCTGTTTTTTGCGTTATTGTATTTACTTAAATGTATGATGTGGGTATTGATAAAAAAGTTTTAAAGAATAACGAATATCTATAATATTCTGCAGCGGTGTCACAGTTAGGTTATTTAATCATAATTTCGTTAATTAGCTACTATTTTCATTTTTTGGTATTAAAATACCGCAGAAAATATATTTCCAAATAAGCAAAATTCGTAATGATATTTTAAACAGCTTGTAATATAATTTTTTAATATTTGTTAATGATTATACATTTATTTAATATACATGGTGGGTTAATAGTATACGTCGCGGAAAGTAGTTACAGGTGTTTTCTGTATTTTGACATCCACTTAGAGGTTTAATAAATAATTAAAGATAGAAAAAAACTTTAAATACAAATATACAACTTTTCCTTTATTTCTTTTGACATCAAAATTTGCTGGCATAAAAGATATGTTTAAAGTAAAAAATCATTAAAAAAATTAAAATTTGTCCTTATTAAAATAACAAAGAACGATTTTTATAACAACATGAGGAGAATACCTAAAAACGAAATAACAAATTTTCTACATGCAAGTAATTGTGATGATACAGTTGAAAATATGCTTTAATTTACTATTTATTGCTTTAAAAACAAATTCAGAATTATCAAACATTTCGTTCTGTATTTCTTCTTTCAATACTTGTAAATTTTGAGGTCATTAATAATATATTTTGTTGAAGTGTCCCCACAAAAATATGTCTAAAGGACTGAGATCGAGGCTGTTTTCTGGCCACCTAAGGTTAATAATATTTTTTACAGTGTTCGTTGACGGGATTCGTCCTCCAAAATAAATTTGCCGATACTCCTGAAAAACTTTTGTACATTATTGTTATTTGAATAATACAGTTTAACTATGTTTTATTTTTCGTCACCAGAATAACCAATTTTCATTTTTTAAAATTAAAATGGGTTATTCTGATAATGATAAATCCCATGTATTTTTAAAGGGAGCTTCGTTTCTGTCATTTTTGTCTAATTGTATGCGAGAGAGATAGAGTTATAGTGTGCGATAGAGATAGAGTAACTTTGTTCACATAGAGGGCTTTTCTCTCTGTGTCTCCTCTTTGCTGTCTTCAGGAGTTTCTGGGGCTTCTCTAGTATCTTCAGGGCACCTAAGAAGGTAGCATGGGGTAGAGCGCGTGGCCTTTTTAGCCTTCATCATCAAGCTATGACGTCACAACGTATGAGAAAATAATTCAAAAAATCTCCTCATTAAAGATACTACAAATAAATAGGTATACAGTGTCACACGATTGTGTCTTTATAAAAAAAAATCTATTTACCACAAGCTCTCCCCTGCCCCCGCCACTGTCCCGTGGTCCTTACGCTGTCCACATCACCGGTTATTATCCAATCGATATCGCCCGGTGGCAGCATACCGTTTTGCCATCGATAGGCATCTGTTGATTTATGCCCAGCCACCTCGATTCCTGTTTTCACAGATAATAACACAATGTGAGGTTGGAGGACCTCGTGCCATTGATATGGGGGCAGTTTGGTTATCTTGACGTATGATGGGCTGAGGCTGAACGTGCGGATATCTAGTAGGCGGATGACTTGGGAGGCGGTCAGGGTGATTAAAGCTTAACAGGCATATGTTGGCATAATTAATGAGGGTATAAAGGGGTGGTTTATTCCGTAACAATACACTCGATTGTACCGCGGAACTGTGGCGATCGTAATAGTTATTTATGCACAAGGTCCACAGGAGATAAAGGTAGTTTACGCACGATTATATCAGGTAATATGTGCGGAAGAAGCTTTCCTGTACCTAAATCTAACCGTTCTCGAGATAATCGACATTTTATAAAAATTTTGCTTTTCGAAAATTCCTTATAACTTTTTTCGTTAAGGAAGCTTTCACTTGCTTTTTGAAAGGCAAATATTGGTACTGTCATTCAATATCAAGTACTTGCTCGACAAGAAAAATGCAAAATAATTATTCAAATGAAGATATTTTCAATTTATTTTATATTCACCATAAATCAGAATTATTAGCAGTGTGATACACGTGCTGCAAGTGACTAAGTACTACGTTACTAGCGCCATCTTGACGCCACCCGAGACGCAACAGGGTTCCAAAAAAAAGATCGACGGCAGATTGGCGCCAAGGACCAGGTACTTCTGCTAGCGACTCCACACCAAGGGGGACTCTCCAGCGAACGCTCGCCCCGACAACACGTCTTTTTCACAAACTTAGTTTTCAATAAAAAACACTTTATTTTTACCGTCGAGAGAGCGTTTTATTTTGCTGTACAGCGAAAGCAACCCTCAGCAGCATTTCTGATTCGGTATTTTGCAACATTTGAGGAATTGGACGCCAATGAAACTCGGCGAGTGTAAAAAAGAATATCACGCTGTAGTTTTTTTGCGGTTTTTATGTAATATTCAGGTAAACCCACTAGAAATAGTCTTGTCTCTCGACTCTTTTTAATGTTTCGTTTTGTTTTCGAGAACCTACAAAAAAAACGACTTGCTCGCTGGGTAGGCCCCTGAAAATTTTAGATCAAATCTAATTGATCTAGTTGATGTATAATAATTGTTTTAATAAGCCGTAAAAATTTCATTCAAATCGGCTAAAGCATTCTTTTTATAGAAAAAATTATCACCCTGTATCTCGGAAACGAAGCACTGGCGGACCCATGTCCATATGAACTTTTTTTAACATATTCTGCTGAGCGGAATCTCCCCTAGGCTTTTGTCACTCAACTCTGAATCACCCGGTAGATAACTATAACTATAACTTCCTTAAGAAGAATTTTTGGAGCTACTTTTATATAAACAAAAAGTAATCTTTTTCGACATAGAATACCCTGTAGAAATATTGCCCCCTAATTTCAGGGCATTCTGTAATCAGGGTGTCATCTAACGAATAAAAAAATAAGTTATAGGGTGTTAAAGTTTCTTTTTGCGACATTTTTCGTTTAAGCAAGTTTGTTTAAATCGACACCATTTGGGTTCTAAATTATACCCTTGAAGTATGTAACTTTCCTTAGGTGACACACTGTATAATACTTTATTCTAAAATCAGACATTTTTTTGAAAAATTTCGGTTATTAAAAACGACCCTTTTAAAACGTTGTAGCTGAAGAAATTAGACAAATTATTACTTATTTTCTACAGCAGATCGGAAATCGTTCACAATATTATTAATTTTATATTAAATAACATTTGCTAATAAACTGTCGCGCCTGCTTCATAGAGAGACAAACAAGCAAAAAGATCGAAACGTATGTAGTTCCTCCCCTGAAAAGTTTGGAATTACAAAGATATTACTTTTTTAACTTTTTTCTGATCTGAGGTTTACGTTTAAGTTTTGCGTGACAGTGATATATTTTTAAAGTTTCGCAGAGTAGAGAAAACCGCCCGAATGGGGCAACGTTTGTCGTTGTTTGAAATTTATTTTATATGTTAGGCATGCAAAAACTTAATATATATTAGTTTGCTAAATCTACCTTAAAAACATAAAAATTATTTATACTTCTTATAGCTTCTGTGTAGTCGTCGATTCTTTGCGTGGATAAAATGCTACTTAAAACACTTATACAAAAATAACATGCATCTATTACGGTTTAAGCAATTGAACTAAGAATCTACAATATTTCTTATAAAACTGTACCAGAAGAGAAATCGTAAAAAGGTTTAGGTATTCCTAACTATTCTTAGACGCAGACATCGATAGAAATCATGCATTTATACATATAAGAATATTGAAGTTTTATATAACAAGAAGCTAAATCTTTCGAAACAGAACAGAAAAGTTTGTGATTTATGAACGCCTTAAATTATATATTACAACAGAAATTTAGATTTAAGAACTAATTAGATTTCGGTCTATGTCGATATAAAGATTAAAATCACGTTACCTTTATTCTTTTTCATTTTTGACTGATGGTAGCGTGTCACATCGGTGGTAATTTGTAACGAAAAAAACCCTAATGAAGGTTATTCTAAGTTTGAACAGCCCCTTGGATTTATCAGAGGATTAAGATCTGCTAGCGTACTAATCCAAAAG
>NW_019419267.1:0-3858 GCF_000390285.2 Anoplophora glabripennis | reverse complement strand
CTGTCATAAGATGTTAGTAAGGAATATCGATTAATTAAAATTATGTTCCAAATATAAAAATTATAGTCATAAAGTCATAAACGTATAATTGTCATGATTGCTAACGCATCTCTTATTCTAATTTCGTTATCTGATGATATGATATACATGTCATGTACAATGTATACTAAACAAAATTTGAGGCAGTCTATCACTCTGTACATAAGTTCATAAAAAATTACACTTAACTATGGCAACTTTATGCAAGTGACTGGGTTTATTTTTTTCCAAGGGAGCTACGCGTGAAGTTTGTATGGTCCATTTGCTTCGAGGCATCCTGTATTTTGGAGTAGTTTTTTTTAGTGGCGATTTATAACAATTTAGATTTAAAAATAATAAATAGACAGTAATATATCATTCCTAAATTAAAATATTTAATATAATTCTAATTAATTCTATAAATTGCAAATGTTTTTAACTTTAATTGTTTCGTAACTTCTGTCTGTTCTTTCTGAATTAAGAAAATATAACAAAATACAATCAATTAACAGATCACTTCATTTAATAAAAAAATTGATAAATAATTCTAGTGTTAATGGTATCACAAATGCGAGGTTGCCAAATGTAAACTTGAAATAAATTTCAATCAATTTTAATTTCAGTATTTTGTAGTTAAGTGTTAAGTATTCCTCAAAATTGAAAAGTAAGTCAATTGATGTTGAAAAAATTTTTCCAGATTTAAATCTATTTCAATGCTTTTACAGACTAAGCTGGTACACGTGTACTTTATAAATATTTTATATTAAATATGTTTTTTATTAAATTACAAAAAAATGTAACACTTAAATGTTAACTGTTTTGTTTGTTTTGATGTAAAGAGTTTAAAATGAATTCACGTAAATGAATTATTTTTTGATATTTTCTCATAAAATGAATCTAAAATTTCTCGAAGAATAATATATAATTATAAAAATAACATAACTGTATGAACATGGAAATGAATATGAATTGAAAATATTGAGATATCATTTTATCCATCCTAAAATTTAAACAGATTGCTGGAGCGAATGACACTTGAAATTAAAATAGACATATTTTGTCAAATTGTTGACACTTTCTAACATCTCTATTATAACTGACTTACATTGACAATTTATTCATAAATAAATTGACGAAGTTCTTCATAAATTAATTCACGAATTTATTGGTAAACACTAAACAGTGTGGTTTTACACTGCTACAGACTTTGTCAAGTTTTTGACGTATGAATCAGTTCTACCAATGAATTAAAGAAGCAAAAATGTCACCTTTCCACTCATAATTGTAGTGATACAACAGCGGCACCGTTCTGACACATATTATATAAATATTAGTTTTTGAAAGTAACAAATCAGTAAAAACAATGCAAAACTAGTACGACGCCACACAATTATTTACATATTCCAATAACATAACCTCATTACTGATCTGAGCGTGGAAATCTGTTGGGTTGGTACTTCCGAACTTCACGAAGAAATTGACGAAAATTAGAACATGCTCTAATTCGTCAAGAACTTGATGAATAAATTCATGAAGTTATTTGACAGCAGATTTGGTGCATTACACTTGTCCAATTTCTTGATGAAGCGACTTCATGAATTAATTGATCAATAAATTGTCAATGTAAAACAGCTAATAGTGATGTACAAAATTTTTTAAAAATTGCAACTTTTATCACATATTTTCTGAATACAATAAACATGTTAATAATTTCATACAATTCGATAAAATTAGGTTTAAATTTTGTTGAAGAAAAATACCCTTTAAAAGACAATTAAGATTTTAAAAATGACAAAAAAACTTCTTTCTACAGGGTGGTCCGAATTTTATGCAAGACACTTCGAGGGCAGATAGATCTCTTTAAAATAGTAAATAAACATAGGTCTGGGACAGTCTCGTTTTAGAGATACAGGGTGTAGAAGTTGCTAAAAAAAGTTTTTTGTTTGTATCTCCGGAATCTATTAACCAATTTCAATAAAATTTAGTACAGATAATGTATGATAGTAGGTCTTGCATTCCCTAAAATATGAGCTCCTAAAGGTTCAACCAGTGGTATAATACAACTGGACAAGGTCACCCCCTTTTTAAAAAAAAAAACCTATGTCACTATATTTTTTACAAGCTATTGTAACAGATTTATATTTCATTGCACAAAATATGTAAAGACGGTAACTTGAATTTTTTCCCTAAAGTTCACCGTTCTCAAGTTATTCATGCCAATACAACCCCCTTGTGGCAGACACTTCTAACCATACTATTACAACAATATTTTTGTTTATGCTTAAAAGTAAGTGCAATTCGTAAGCACACCAACAAAATTCTTTACACTCGTCGCTTTCATTTTTTTGGATTAAACGATATTTGTAAAATCACGACGGAGAAATGAAATTTTAAGAGCATTTGACGACGATCCTCGGCTAAATACACGAAGAACGTAAAGTAAATAAATTTTTGGGAGTAAATCGAAAATTTGAAAAGTTCTACATAAGCAGAAGATGGCAGAAATCTGTACCATTTACAACCCGTGCAAAATTTACTTCCGAGAGATGCAGAGAGACGCCTGAATTTTTACCAGTGGTTGTAAGAATTCTTACTAGAAATACTTTGGACCGATGAGGCTACGTTCACAAGGCGAGGGGAAGTGAATTTTCACAATCTGCATATCTGGTCACAAAAAAAGCCTCATGAAATTCGGACAAGATCTTTTCAACGCGAATTTTCTGTGAAAGTGTGTGGAATAATTCGCAATAAAGTTTGTGGACCTTTCTTCTTACCACCCCATCTAAATTCCAAGTCATTTCTAAACTTTCTAGAAAATCATCTATTTGAATTATTAGAGGATGTTCCATTAAATATACGACAAAATAGCTGGATACAAATCAATGGTGCTCCTACGCACGTTAGGAGAATAATACAAGAATGGCTTAAACAATGTCAACCATAATGCTGCAGAGGGTCCAGTGTCTTGGCCAGACAGATCGCCAGAAGAAGACGGGTGTAATGAATTAAAAGAAAACCACCACATGATATTAGCTTCAATTAGTTCCATTAATACGAGATGTCAGAAAAGTATGGATGTGGGTTAATTTTGTTTCTTGTCTAGTTTTTGTTACTTGGTAAGTGTATTTTAATTATTATTTTGATTTAAATTGTTCTTATTTGTAAAGATTAGGCCTCCAGGGTATACAAAAACACATCAGGAACACTACCTCACAGGTGATGCGGAAAGAATTTTGTTGTGATTACAAATTGTACTTACTTTTAAGCATAAACATAAATATTCTTGTAATATTATGGTTAGAATTTTCTGCCACAAGGGGATTGTATTGGTATGAATAACTTGAGAACGGTGAACTTTAGTGTATATAAGAATATAAATTCGTTATAATAGCTTGTAAAAAATACAGTGGCGTAGGTTTTTTTTAATAGGGGGTGACCCTGTCCAGTTGTACACCACTGCCTGAACCTTTAGAGCTCATATTTTAAGGAATACAAGGCCTATTATCATACATTATCTGTACTAAATTTTATTGAGATCGGTTGATATTTTCCGGAGATATAAATCTTTTTTTTTAACAACTTCAACACCCTGTATCTCTAAAACGAGACCGTTCCAGACCTATGTTTATAAGGCAAACACCTATTATTTTAAAGAGATCTATCTGTCTTCGAAGTTTCCTGCATAAAATTCGGACCACCCTGTATACTTGACACCTCTCTTAAGTGACAAATAGTAATTTTCTCTTGACACAATTTGATACATTTACTTTCAGCAGGAATTTTTGAGCAAGTAATGAATTATTGAAATGGATGTTACCAGAAAACGGCTCATGCTATTAA
>NW_019419266.1:7686-9068 GCF_000390285.2 Anoplophora glabripennis | reverse complement strand
TTATTTGAAATTTGAAATAATTCCTAAACCCATACTATACAGGGTGGGCCATTAGTGTGAGAAAGTAAAATAACTCCCTTGTTATTCGTAATACAGAAAAAAGAGTTTATATAAAAGTTGCACAGAATCAAAAAACCTAAAGGACATAATTAATTTGAAACACACAGGGCGATGAGTAAAAACGAGACAACCCAAATATTACATTTTGCAAATGGAACACCGTGTATATTTTTAAATATATAGATTTCTGAGAAAATTCTATATATGGCAATATAAACAATTTAACATTTGCGGGGTTGCCAAGTTATGTAGAAAATTCTTCGAATTTTGGAAAAAACATGACCTCGAAGAAGTTGTATTAACTTTCAACTACTAACACTTGGAGCAAAAATATTTGACAGAGTTATAGGCAAATGTTAGGCAAAGGTTCCTATATTAGCTAATATCGATATTTTATACAGGGCATTTTTTATAATGCTGGCATTTTTAGAAAGCTCAAACTTGATTTTCTAAAATTTTTCAAATGGAACATCCTGTATTTTATTGTTCTATTTTATTCACATATCAGTCCCCTTAAACTTTTATTAAGTATGTTCTACACCTAAAGTTGTTAGTTTTTAAGTTAGTTAACATTTCTGGAAAAACCTAATTTTTGTTATTCTCGGGCACACGAAATGGCTTTGGAAAGAATTGTCATATTGTGTCAACTTGTCAGTTCATAATTTATCATTCCATTTTGAGTTAATTTTTTTAGTTAATATTTATTTGTGGTATTCTATAAAATACGTAATAAAAATTAAGTTTTTTCAGAAATGTTGCTATATCTTAAAAACTAACAATTGTAGATATAGAACATGATTAATAAAAGTTGAAGTATGTGAATAAAATAGAACAATAAAATACAGGGTGTTCCATTTGAAAAATTAAAAAAAAATCAAGTTTAAACATTTTAAAAATGTATAAAATATCGATATTAGCTAATATAGGAGTCTTTGTCTAACATTTGCCTATAACTCTGTCTAATTATTTTGTTCCAAGTGTTAGTAGTTGAAAGTTAATACAACTTCTTCGAGATCATGTTTTTCCCAAAATTCGAAGAATTTTCTACATAACTTGGCAACCCCGCACTAAAATATTAAACTGTTTATATTGCCATATATAGAATTTTCTCAGAAATCCATATATTTAAAAATATACACGGTGTTCCATTTGCAAAATGTAATATTTGGGTTGTCTCGTTTTTACTCATCGCCCTGTGTGTTTCAAATTAATTTTGTCCTTTAGGTTTTTTGATTCTGTACAACTTTTATATAAACTTTTTTTCTGTATTATGCATAACAAGGGAGTTATTTTACTTTCTCACACTAATGGCCCACCCTGTA
>NW_019419266.1:0-6708 GCF_000390285.2 Anoplophora glabripennis | reverse complement strand
ATTTTTTTTACCTTTTCAGCCATATATAATAATAGATACTTTTTATTTGCCTAAATGAAGAAAAATATAAAAAATGTATAGATATTTTTTCAGTTGCCCATGAGATTTGTTTAGTATTGGTCTCTTCGTTTTCTATTATTATTTTTATATTAAGCACCTAACTTAGACTAAAAAATTAAAAGAAAAAATAAATTAGATTATCCATTTATCTTTACTTAATAGGTTTAATTATAGGTACACTTATAACTATTATCTAAACATAAACTAAACAAAAATAACAACTATAAAATGAGAGAAACAACAATAAAACAAAAATGACATAACAAAGTCACAGCAAGTGCTCGAATTGTCGGCCATTTTCGTTGATACATAACTGACAACGTTTGGCAATAGAGCGATTCGCATTGTAAATGTGGATATTTGACACCCGCTGAATATAGTTTTCAAAATATTCCCTTAGCTCCTCGACATTATTAGCTCTCTACCTATAAATTTTGTTTTTCAGATCCCCCCAAAAATAAAAGTCTATAGGGGTTAGGTCTGGTGACCTAGACGGCCACCTGTTTGGTCGGTACGTACCGATCCAATTGTCCCCGAAATTATGATTTAATAATTGTCTAACTATGTGGGAATTGTGTGGAGGCGCACCATCATGCTGAAAGAACATGTGATATCGTTGAGCTAGTGGCATATCGTCCAGCGGTTCAATAATATTTTCTTGTAAAATTTTCACATATCTCTGAGCGTTAAGGTTTTCATCGCACATTTCGTAAGCTAACACTATTGTGGAAAAGAGCTACCCAAACATGAAAACCAAACCGCCCTTGTTGAATTCTGGCTACAGTTTGGTGAGGATTATTATGCCCGTTGAATATACCTTCGCTGCTTATAATAGCCTCGTCGGTCCAAATAACATTTTGAAAAAAATTGGGGTCTACATGAGTTTGCTGCAAAAACCATTGGCAGAAAATGGTGGGTTTCTCTTCATCTCCTGGATGCAAATGGTGGACTTTTCTTATAGTAAGATGGTCGAAAATTGTGTTTTTTAAAATTCTCAATGCTTGGAATTTACCAATTGCTATTGGGATTTGCGACAACAAAAGCTAAAGTATTGATTTCAACATTTTCTCTATTCTGTATATAATAAGATTCAGCTCTCAGTTTCTGAAAAGAACCAAACTCACGCAATAAGTTATCATAGTCAGTTAAAAATTCTCTTTTCTGGCTGATGACGCTCTGGGTATCTCTCCAAATATAAGTTTAAAGCTGTGTCACTATTTTTTTCACTTTCAATGTAACACTCCAACATTTGAACTTTGTGAAGATTTTCGTACACCATTTTTATAGCTTTCAAAATTAAAACCAAGTAATAGACGTTTAACTGATTGAATATCAGTCAAAAATAAACTAACTGTCAATATTGAACAACAAAAGACGAATAAATAAATAACATGGCCAACTGAAAAAATATCTATACATTTTTGCATTTTTCTTCATTTAGGCAAATAAAAAGTATCTATTATTATATATGACTGAAAAGGTAAAAAAAAATGCTATTCAACGGGAAGGCCAAATACAGGGTGTTCTATTAGCTGTTAGCCAAGACCTTTTGGTACCAGGGAAGTAAACTCAAAAAAAGAGGACGGGACATCGATATCAGATTTTTTGTATCTATGACCGTTTTGGCTGTACCCTATAAAACTATCGAAAATCAACCACCCTGTACATGAGGGAGGAGGTAATTCTTTGGCTTATTTCATGACTAAAAATTCATATGAACATAGGTCGACAAACGCTTCGTTACCGATCTACAGGGTGTTGAAATTTTAAGATTTTTTAAAATTTTTTCTCCATAGCTCTCACAGTTTTTGACATATTTATCCCAAATTTGGATATAGGTTACGCTGTAGGGTTTACATCATTGGCATGCCAAATAGTCGTGATATTTTACAGAGTGATATTTTTTCGGGGGTCATGCCCCCTTTTTTTCCCTGAACTTTTGTGCGGTGCGCCGCTGGTAGATTCTAAACTCAAAATTGAATTTTATGTTTTGTTGAGAAACGTTTTGGTCTGGAAATTCTTAAAATGGTCCAGTAGGCTCTGACTTAATTTAGATAATCTCTATTAATTAATTAATTCTATTAATTTTAAGTTTATTCGCCAGTACCTGTTAAAATCTGAGATGACCCGGTTTTTGTAGCAATAGTTTATTAAAATACAAAAAATCTAAATAATAACCATAACAAGGATACTATGTTACAATAATTGTCGAAAACGACGATTACGAATATTTGAGAATATGCGTTAATCAGGTATCATTCTATTGGGATAGAGCTCCATGTATAGATAGACGTATCTCAAAAACTGTGGGAGCTATGGAGAAAAAAACTAAAAAAATCTTAAAATTTCAGCACCCTGTAGATCGGTAACGAAGCGTTTGCGAAACTATGCTTATATGAATTTTTAGTCATGAAATAAGCCAAAGAATTACTCCTTTCCTTATGTACATGATATTTAGAAACACCCTGTATACAGGGTGTCCGGGAAAATGTGGGAAATGTCTCGGGTGCAGATAGAACATGAAAAAATAAGAAAGTCCCTATAAAAATTTTTTGCACAGGCCCTCCCTACCGAGATATGATTGTGTCCCTAAAGGACGCCGCTGGAAATCGTTTTTTCTTGAATAAATTTTAAAGTATTTAATATAATTTAATAAAAATTTTATGTTATGGACACTAGTATTGACCTCTTAAAATAGTATTCTTGAAACATATTTAGCTTTTTTAGTTTACCAGGGGCGGGCTAAGCTTTACAACTTAATGCCTACATTTTTAACACCCTGTATGATAAAGACTTTAAAACAATAAATCTGGGTAGCTTCAACATTAGACTAAAAAAAGTTCACTTGTTTATTGTCGATAAAATGGACCGTTTACGAGAAAAAGAATAATAAACGAATTCATATTTTATTTTTAATGAAAAGGGCCATGATTTCCATTTTTTCCCTGGTAAACTAAAAAAGTTAAACGTTTCAAAGACACTATTTTAAGAGGTCCTTACTAGTGTCTATCACATAACATTTTTATTAAATTATAATAAGTGCTTTAAAAGTTATTCAAGAAAAACCGATTTCCAGCGGCGTCCTTTAGGGACACATATCTCCGTAGGGAGGGCCTGCACGAAAAAAATTTGCTGAATTTGTATACAATTATGTTACCAAATTACTAAGAACCTCAGAATTTCGATGTCATTGAGTATTTTGGACATACTGTATTCATTTACAATTGTATTTTAAAGAAAAAATGTCTTGCATTTTATTTGTAAAATCGGTCACTTTTGAGTTATTTTTTAGCCCAAAATAATCTCGCCACACAGATTAATACAGGGATGCACATACCGCGGCCCGCTGTCGATGTTTATGCGGCCCGCCAACGAATTTTAAAAGTATTCTACTCGCCGCGCTCCGGTCCAAGCATATTATTACGAGACTAGAAATCTGTCGCATCAACTAGATTACAGATTCGCGAAACACGTCGATCCCCGAACAAAGTGGATGGTTCTCGATGTTTGGTAACTCGTATAAATACGACGCATCGCCGGCTACCGGGGCAGTTAAGTTTTGACTACGGATAAGCGAACGTTATACTGTTTGAGAACTGTAATCTGTGACGAGTAAATATTTCGTCGTTCGAACTTGGCTTTTACCGACTGTAACATATAATATTAATTTTGATATGGATAAACCAGGCCCCAGTAAGAAACGTAGTCGTAAGGTTGAAGATGAAAATCGACAGTTTCATGATATTTGGACCGAAAAATACTTTTTTATTTCATCGCATAACAAAATTGTCTGTTTAATATGCAAGAGTAGTGTTTCTATTCCGAAGGAATATAATGTGAAAAGGCACTATGAAACCCAGCATCCAACTTTTACCAAATTAACTGGCGAAAATCGAACGCAAAGAATTTCCACTTTACAACGGGAACTAATAGGCCAGCAATCTATGTTTACAAAACCAATTCAAGATGCTGAAACAGCCACTGAAGTTAGCTTTGAAATATCTCGAATAATAGCGAAAACTTGTCGGCCTTTTAAAGATGGTGAGTTTGTTAAGCAATGTTTGGATATCGCCGCAAAAAAAATTTGTCCGGAAAATGTAAAGAAGTTTGAAAAAATTCAGTTAAATCGGATGACTGTTCAAAGAAGAATTACCGCATTAGCAGATAATATAGAAGAGCAATTAGCTACGAAATCGAGAAGTTTTGAGTATTTTTCTATAGCGCTCGACGAATCTACAGATATAAGTTCAACTGCTCAACTATTAATATTTTTACGAGGTGTAACGCAAAATTTTGAAGTGAGTGAAGAACTGATTGGTATGAGTTCTTTGACAAGTCAAACCAGGGGAAGTGACATGCTCAAAGCTCTTCTAGAAAAATGTTCTATAATGGATTTGGATTTAACGAAAATATCTGGAATTACAACTGACGGAGCACCTTCAATGGTTGGAAGTACATCTGGGATAGTAACTCTGTTAAAAACATATTTACAAACTAAAAACATAAATACCAAGGAATTAATGCAGTTTCATTGTATTATACATCAAGAGGCCCTCTGTTCAAAATTATTGGGATTTGAAAATGTTATGAAAGTTGTAGTACCTACCGTAAACTTTATAAAATCACGAGGTCTCAATCACCGACAATTCAAACAATTTCTCGAGGATATTGAAAGCGAATATGGTGATCTCCTGTTTTACACTGAAGTAAGGTGGCTAAGTCGTGGGTTGACACTACAGCGATTTCTTAACTTGATTGAAGAAATCCAACTATTTCTGGCGGAAAAGAAAAACGACGTCCCCGAACTCGACAACCCTGATTGGCTGTGTGACTTAGCGTTTCTTGTAGACATCACAAATCACTTGAATGTCTTAAATACGCGACTCCAAGGCAAAGATCAATTGATTTCGCAGCTATACTCTCATGTTTCGTCCTTTCAATGCAAATTGAGTCTTTTCAGGACACAAATCAATTCAGCCAATTACGGCCATTTTCCGAACTACAAAAAAATTATGGAGAAGTTCAATAAAACTGACGTCAATTTCGCTCATGTTGAAAAAATTGATATTTTGATACAAGCTTTTGAAAATCGTTTTGTAGACTTCAAAAAAGTTAAACCGCTATTGGACATTTTCAGCAATCCTTTCAACATTTCACCCGAAAATGCGCCGGAATTAATGCAGCTGGAATTAATAGACATGCAAAATGATGATAATTTAAGAAACAAATTTAATGAAGGTAATTTACTCAACTTCTACCGTTGCGTTGATAAAAACGCTTATAAAGAGTTGCGAATAAATGCATTGAAATGCGCAAGCTTATTTGGATCGACGTATATTTGTGAACAAACGTTTTCAGTGATGAAACTTAACAAAACGAAAAACCGAAACCGTCTGGCAAATGAAAATTTGGAAGCAATTATACGTGTGGCTACAAGTAATGTGGAGCCAAATATAAAAAAACTTGTTAGTTCAATGCAATGTCATGCATCAAAATAATAAAACATGAAATATTACATTGTAATGATTACATAATTATTACAACAAACATTTTCGAAGGTTATTTTATTTTTATCATTGTATTTCATACTATTTAAAAATAAAAAAAATTGGGTAAATAAATATTGTTTGTAGTGGCCCGTCCTTGGCTTATATTTTTCCCGAGTGGCCCCTGTTCCCTATAAGTCTGTGCATCCCTGGATTAATACATCAAAAATAATTCTAAAACCATCCGTTTAATCAAGAAGAATGATAAGAATTTTCTCTTGTCAGTGCAATTTTAAATATTAATCATTGATCATTTAAAGTTCACAAAAGTCAGTGACGTAGAAATTTACGTCCTGCTATCCCTCAGAAAATTTTATATTTCTGTGCCACTGACTTTGAATGCTACATTTTACAATTGTATTTGCAACAGAAATTTCAATAATTCTTGATTTTTGTGAAGTGACAGAATTATTTTCGATTTATTATACTGTGTAACAAGCGTGTTTTAGATAAAAAAAATATTTCGAAAATAACGCGTTTTACAATTAAATGTGATTCAAACAAACTTTCTGAATTTCCCAAATACTAAGTATTTATTAAATATAAAGACTACGTTGTGGTTACTATGTAAAATGTATTATTACAATGCAATTACACAATTGACAATGTTTTTTTACCGTAATCCTTTTCTTTTAGTGTACACCAAACTTTTAAGATAACCCCTAATAAAGAAATCTAGTATATTCAGTTCTGGCGATCTAGATGGTCATTGAAACACATTCTATAGAACATTTACATGCACAAGCTTTAAATAAGCTAAAATAGCAAAGAAATATAATAAAAAGTTTAATTTGAATAAAAATTTAAATTATATAGTAACGAATATAAAAGCATTACTTAGTTGGTTTGTAAAAAGGATATTAACTGGACAATTTGTTCAGAGCTGAAAATAAATCTCATAAGCTCTATTCCACAACACATAGAGAGACACAAAATACATCGCTGGTACAATTTTCAAACATTTTCTTGACATAGCATGAGATAAATAGAATTTTTGTATCAAAAAGACTAAACTGTACATCATTTCAGTGAAGAATATATTGGTATTTCTGAAGTAAATCTAACAAAACAATTTTAGTGACGGTAGTATATACAAGGTGAT
>NW_019419265.1:1895-9124 GCF_000390285.2 Anoplophora glabripennis | reverse complement strand
CACGTGTGTATGCTTGCGTTAACCGATAGACGCCCATAAGCTGCACATTCTCGTCATTTTCGTTGCGCGCTTTAGTCAACTTTTACTAGTGCGGACATAATTACTATTTTGGGAACACTAATTACTAAAATTATTATTAATATTAAGACATAATTTAAATTATTTACCCACGTTAGATTTTTTACTAAGATATTTATCCTATTACCTCCTGTTACGCGGATTTTATCAAAAATTTATATATATGTATTACTAAACTATGTATATCCGCACTAGTAAAAGTTGACTAAAGCGCGCAACGAAAATGACGAGAATGTGCAGCTTATGGGCGTCTATCGGTTAACGCAAGCATACACACGTGCGCTGACAGTTAATCATTCGTTTTCTCTGCTCAAGCTTTCATGTGAATTTATCAGTATATAGAGTTTGCTAACTTTATTTTGCAAGTAGCACATATACTTGTGTCAATAATAATATCTTTATTTTATCCGAGAATACTTTCAGTTTCATTTGGAATAATATTTTGGGTTCATTTGTTTTACTTTTATAGTTTTACTTTCTACGATATTTTTATTTTTCAATTAAGAATCGTGTTTNAATTTCATAAAAAAAAATAATAGCTTCGTTATAGCGTGTCTTCGAGTTTTCATTTCACCATAGATCGACAGAAAATAAAAAATTACATTAATTAATATGTAACATGAAATGCGATGGATTTCATAAAAAGAATCATTTGTCGGGTTGAATGAGAATACGAGTCTTTATTCTGCACCGATTGACAGTAAATATTCAGTATTCATGTCCTTGCTAAAAGAAGATCTGTATTTCAAATAATGTTTTGTATAAAGTTCTACATTAGTGTTAATATAAATATTAATAATTATTTCACCTAAAATAGTAATTATATCCGCACTAGTAAAAGTTGACTAAAGCGCGCAACGAAAATGACGAGAATGTGCAGCTTATGGGCGTCTATCGGTTAACGCAAGCATACACACGTGCGCTGACAGTTAATCATTCGTTTTCTCTGCTCAAGCTTTCATGTGAATTTATCAGTATATAGAGTTTGCTAACTTTATTTTGCAAGTAGCACATATACTTTATCAATAATAATATCTTTATTTTATCTGAGAATACTTTCAGTTTCATTTGGAGTAATATTTTGAGTTCGTTTATTTTACTTTTATAGTTTTACTTTCTACAATATTTTTATTTTTCACTTAAGAATCGTGTTTCATTTTGGATACGGAAACATTTTGAGTTCGTTTATTTTACTTTCTACAATATTTTTATTTTTCACTTAAGAATCGTTTTTCATTTTGGATACGGAAATATTTTGAGTTTGATTTATTGAATAGAAATATTTTAAGTTAATAAATATTTTCTTTTGTATTTTTTAAACCTACGAGGGAAATACAACTATCAGTTGAAACCAATATGGGGCGAAAACCTAGTTTCGACGTAGACCATTTGATAGGGTTCTTAAAAGGAAAGCTGTTTGCTGAGGACATAGCAAAACTGACTCCAAGTAGTAATATTATAATTGCTGCGTGTGAGTATGTTTTCCATTGTTTAGATTACAACAAATGTTATCTCATTTTAATTACTATTAAAAGAAATAAAGACAAGTTTATTTCTGATTGTAAAAATAGTGTCAGCTGCAAAACAGGGAAAGTTGACAGAACAGAAGCTTATAGAATGGCTATTATAGATTTTATGAATAGTCGTAACTTAAACCAATCCACGGTGAGAAGCATATCTGCCTCATTAATAAATTCGATGTTGTCATAATTATGCAAGGTTTTACAAATTAAAAATAACTACCGGAATCGCTATAGAGTCCAGAAACAGTCTCAAAAATTGTTTTAAGGATTTTGCAAACAAAAATGTGACGAAGATATCTTCAAACACAGAGGAAAATTTCTCTGATGAGGAAAGTGTAACCATTACCAGTGACGGTAGTCGTAACTTAGAGCCATCCAATAAAATTAATATAATATCTAACTACTTAATTCCCGAAGAGTTACGAGTTAATCTAAATTTGTTCCTTCCTAATTTTAATTCAACATGTATACAGGAGGATTTTAGGAGCCACCAGATAATAAAAGAATCTTCCGAAAACAGTACTAAAAGTACAGACGTTGTGTCCACAGACACCGATTCTTTTCCAGATACAATATTAAATTTACATCGAACCAGTAGGTATCCAAAAAGTATACAAAACAATTTCCGAGCAATCGAAAAATTTAAAATTATTGCAGTGGGACAAGCCCACTTATAAAGACTGTAAACACTTGGAAGGGAGTTTCGAGCTCAGTCACAAAGAACTACTGGCCATAATAGACAATAATAACCGTTTAGTCGTTGGAAGGTGGCCTTTTGTAATAAATGAAAAAATTAAAGTTGTCAATAATGTGTGTGTAATCAATTTTAAACACTACAGATACATACCCACAAAAGATGCAGTAAAAATTTACGCTTACTGTGCTCATCCCTGCAAGGTATTTATTATATCTATAAATAATATATCTAATAATTGTACCCATGCAGTCACTGTTCTTAGTTCTTCCGCTGATTACAACCACTTGGGTAAATTAACAAGGCAGGTAAGGGGCGACGGAAGAAAAATCATTAGAAAATATTCTAAGCACGCAAAACCGTTAAAACTAAGACAGACTGGAATTAAGAGATCATCTGGAAAACTCATAAAGGCAGGGAATTTGCAACATATCAAATCAGACGCTGTTCTGCGAAAGGTGCGATCTGAACAATTTGCAATACACGACAGACATCAAGATGATTTAATCGACCTTTTACTAATGCAACGATTCAATATGTCGTATATGCAGGTTGTTGGTCAACCCTTACACCTTTATATCTACAGCAAACAGCAATTGGAGATATTACTCAAATGTTCTCCAGAAGTAGTTCACATAGATGCGACGGGTAGCATTATTCGCAAGCCTCAGACGTGCACTAAAAGAGTATATTACTATGCAGTAGTCATTAAAACTACTTTTAGTAAAAGAGTTTGTCCCGTACTGGAAATGGTGAATTGCAATCATGACGTTACGTCTATTGGTTTATGGCTCGCCAAATTTAAATCATATGCAATTACCAATAAAAAGAAATGGCCAATATTTACAAAAGTTGTATCAGACTTTAGCTTCGCGATAATTAATGCAGTGTGTTTGTTTTGGAATAACATGGACATAAAGACTTACCTGCATTTAACCTATGATTTTATAACAACCAAGGACTCAAATGTGCTGAAAGATGTGATAAAAATCCATATATGTTGTTCTCACTTTTTCAAAATCATTGCCAACGACATTAAGAAATATTTTAAAGACAAGTCTGTCCATAAATTCTTTAAAGAAATAATGGCTGCTATTTTTTCATTTTCGGATTTTCATGTACTTTGCACATGGTTCAGACATTTTACCGTGGTCATGATATCGGAATTTAATTGCAGCAAAGTAACTGATTCCATACAAATTTTAATTTCGTTGTCTCTTCACAGAAGTGGTCTGGATGAATTGGAAAACGAAAACGAGAACACCGAAGAATTGCCATTCGAATATGAAAGAGACTCAATTTATACTAGTAGTCCGTATTATAAGACATTTCATAAAATATATGAAACCGTTCTGGCAGAAAATACTTGTGAAGTTTCGGATAAGCGCAATCCCCACTATAATCCAGATTTCTACAGTCTAGCATTAAAAAAGTATTTTCCGTATTTACCAATGTGGGGTGGACTTTTATTGGATGAAAAGAGGATGAGCAACGCCGATGTGGAAAACTGGTTTTCGGTGGTCAAAAATATATTATTAAAAGGACAACGCAATCAAAAATGCAGTAGGGTGGTGCGTGAAATTAGAAGCCACGTGTTATCTATTCACAAAGAAGTTATGCTAAATATCCCAAAAAGTAACTGTTCCCGACGAATTATAAACAGGAATTACCATGAGGAAAATGAAATTGTTTGCGATTTAACCTCCGAAGAGCAATGGTCAAAAAAGTTGCCACATAAATCAAGTAACTTCAAGGGGGTTCATTTAAAGCGCACTTTAAAAAAATTAAATATACAACGATATATCTTCCGGCCTTGTCAAACACAAAAATGTGTCTAAATATGAAAACGATGAATTGATGATATTGCCAAATGGATTATTACCGCATGAAAATTATTATGAAAAATGTGATGCGTATAGGAATTACACTGTATGCAAGTATGGCAAATTATTATGCGCGGAATTAAAAATCGATGACTTTGATAGCCTTTCAGGATATCAGTGGTTGACAGACTTAATAATAAATTGCAGTATAATTGCAATTATGCAAAAGAGTAAGCAAGATTGCTACGAGTTTGTCACTGTGGAAAAATCTTTTATCAAGATTTGCCACTTTTTGCCGGTGAAGAGAAATTAATAATTCCTTTACATATTAACAGGAACCACTGGTGTGTCATTGTGACCGATATTGAAACGCAAACATTTATTTATATAGATCCCAGCGGCAACGAAATACAGAAAAAATTGATAATGCATTTGAATACATTCGTGCGATTTTTAAATATGTACAACAAGAGCAGGAACACATTTATATCAGTACATTCATGGAAAACCCAAACATTAAAACATATAAATCAAACAGACACATACAACTGTGGGGTATACGTAATCTACTTTATATCCCAATTAATAGACCAAAAACCACTCACTGCTAAAATAGATATTTCCGGATACAGGAAAGAAATTAAAACTTTGCTATTACAGTCGTCCGATTGTGTCACCAACGTATGCTTAGTATGTGCCAATATCGGAGACAGCTCATCCCAAACGTGCTCTATATGTAGAAGACTATTTCATGTCACGTGTACTATTCTAAAAAATAATATTTGCGAATTGTGTTTTAAATACTACCAACAAAAATTTTAATCGAAATTTAATAAACAATATAAAATAAAAAAATTATGTATGCAATTTAAATCAAAGGTATAAAAAACAGGCGAACATGCAGTACCGAGTTTTTTACAAATTCACTTTTTCATAGGTTTCACACCGTATTTTTCTATATAATTACTCATTTATTTATTTATTTATTTATTTATTTATTTATTTAAAATACATATCCAACAGGCGATGCCTAATAACAGGATATGTTAAGTCTAGTAATAAAATATAAAAAAAGTTAAAAGAGAGAAAAATTAACTATGAAAAAATAGAGAAAAACAATAGTAGGTACAAACTTACAAATAACACAGATATAAACAAAATAAAAAGTCAACAAACTATAAAAGACAGATACTTATGACTACATAAGTAAAGCATTTTTTATATCATTAGGCAAACAACAAAAAAGATCGACATTATTTTCTATCTTACTGTACTTGGAAACAATTTGATACAATGGTGATGCTACTAGGATGTTACTACGTGCTGCGGGTAAACTAAAAACATTATTACTTCTAGCTGATAGTCGCGGTACTTTGATATCAATATTAATTTAAACACCTGGACAGTCCAAAATGTTATGTAGAACTTTATACAAAACATTACTTGAAATACAGATCTTCTTTTAGCAAGGACATGAATACTGAATATTTACTGTCAATCGGTGCAGAATAAAGACTCGTATTCTCATTCAACCCGACAAATGATTCTTTTTATGAAATCCATCGCATTTCATGTTACATATTAATTAATGTAATTTTTTATTTCCTGTCGATCTATGGTGAAATGAAAACTCGAAGACACGCTATAACGAAGCTATTATATTTTTTTATGAAATTCACCCCATTTCATCCCCCCGTACGGGCTGACAAATGAATGTGAGACTGTTACATAGTGTAATTTTTTATTTCCTGTCGATCTATGGTGAAATGAAAACTCGAAGACACGTTATAACGAAGCAATGAATTTTTTTATGAAATTCACCCCATTTCATCCCCCCGTACGGGCTGACAAATGAATGTGACGCTACTAATTAATGTAATTTTTTATTTCCTGTCGATCTATGGTGAAATGAAAACTTGAAGACATGTTATAATGAAACAATGAAATTTTTTTATGAAATTCACCCCATTTCATCCCCCCGTACGGGCTGACAAATGAATGTGAGACTGTTAGTTAGTGTAATTTTTTATTTCCTGTCGATCTATGGTGAAATGAAATCTCGAAGACACGTTATAACGAAGCAATTAATTTTTTTTATGAAATTCACCCCATTTCATCCCCCTGTACGGTCTGACAAATCAATGTGACACTGTTAATTGATGTAATTTTTATTTCCTGTCCATCTATGGTGAATTGAAAACTCGAAGGCACGTAATAACAAAACAAGAAAGTGTTTTATGAAATTCTCATTTCATCCCCCGCACGGGATGACGAATGAATGTGTAATCGTTACTCATTATAATTACTCATTTGCTATCGATCTATGCTAAAATAAAAACAGTCGAAGACATTATAAAGGAGCAATGTTTTTTTTACTAAATTTTTGAGGCGACGACTTTATCGATTCTAGTCCTACTAGAAAATGTGGATGTGGATAACTTCACACCCGTATTGGTATTATGTTACTTTTAGAAATTAATATGTATTTAGCATTTGTCAGAGTTTTGCACTTTAATTAAAGTACATATAGGTATAAATATTTTAGCTGATTTACTGAAAATGGCAGAAAAGAAAAGGAGCAGTAATTTTACGATGGAAGAAGTTAATATACTAAAAAGAGAAGTACTTCATCAACACGATATTTTATATGGGAAAATCACGCCTAAAAATACATGGCAAAGAAAAAAAGCGGCTTGGGAGACAGTCCTCACTACAGTGAATGCAGTCAGTCCTGTCCCACGAACTTTGGCTCAAATAAAAAAAAAATTTAAGGATCTCAAAAGAGAGACGAAAAAAAAGTGTAAAGTTGTTTATTTATATACATTAATACTTATTTATTGCACAAATACTTTTGGTTTTACAAAACTACAACTAAATTATTTACAGTGTCAAAACAATACAATGAACGCAAAACTACTGGCGGTGGGTCAGAACCATCGGACAGTGACATGGAGCCCTTTGACGAACAAATGATAAATGTCATTGGAAAAACCTCCATTAGGGGCATACCTGGTGGAGGTTTTGATTCTATGCGGCCAGTAGCTTCTGCTGCGATGCAAGATGTATTTCCAGAAATTAACATGGTTGAAACCTCGGTTGAACCAAATAATT
>NW_019419265.1:0-468 GCF_000390285.2 Anoplophora glabripennis | reverse complement strand
CACACCGTATATGATTGCAATCAATCAAAGAAAAACTAAGTGTGCTGCTGTCATGCCAGTTGTCACAATTAACTCTTCTGTAAGTTGTCACTGTTATCAGCTAAATACTTTTTGGGTGTAAATTAACAAGAATTATGCCAAATTTTACTAATGATGAATATGTGTTTTTTTCTACGATCGTGCAAAATTTACTACTTATTGCACTACCTACTGTGCCAAAAGTTTAACTTTTTTTACAGTAGTACAAAATATTGAATACAAGTTTAATCTAAGCATATCCATAAGTACCGTAACGTCTGACATTGACAATTTGCGCAATTAATTTCCAGTTGTCAGTTAAAATTTTAATATTATTATATAAAATACTGTTAAATAAAATTTGAAATAAAAACAATCATAGAAAAAATGTTGCGTGCAACAGGTGCAAAAAGCATATTTGTTGCACTTAACATGATTGCAGCTCTCAAC
>NW_019419264.1:0-9085 GCF_000390285.2 Anoplophora glabripennis | reverse complement strand
CAACACCTAGTGCAACAGCTAGGGTCGTTCGTCAGTTAACCCACCAGGCACAGACCGGTTTCGGACTTATTAGTCCTCATCAGTGTGTCATAGGTGACACAACCGACGAACGAACCAGCTGTTTTGCTTCGTATCGTCACGACAAGGAAATACAGTGTACGCGGGAGCGAAAATGGCTCCATCGCAAAACAGCTGGTTCGTTCGTCGGTTGTCTCACCTATGACACACTGATGAGGACTAATAAGTCCGAAACCGGTCTGTGCCTGGTGGGTTAACTGGCAAACGACCCTAGCTGTTGCACTAAGTGTTGCGAATGTAATTCAATGCCGGTAGAGGCATATAGCCCTCGGAGTAATTGTTTCTCGCAACTCTGACAATTAAAACATTGTCTTCGCCCTCTGTGGGTGGCATCGTGCAACAAGTACCTGCAATATAGCAGGTCGCTTCCTACTGTAGCCATTTGAATGGCACAGTTGGGAGTCAGCACGACAGATGGAGCCATTTGCGCTCCCGCGTACAATATACCCACTACGTTTTTGTTATAACTTATTCTTAATCCTAGTAGCAAATCCAACCAATCACAACAAGTTTTGATTTTGAAGAAAATTAATTACATGTTACTTTAATTTAATTATATACATATATAATCAGATATAATATTCAATTTGATTTTATGTGCCATCTCAATTCCAAAATGTCATCATCATTCTCATAGGTTGACATCTGTCAAAACACATACCATGTGGTTCCACATTCTCTCCAAAACAGACTTGGTTAAACTTATCTTTTATTTAAAATTAATTGTGGTATTTTAACCTGCCTTTGCCATTACCATTTAAATTACTCGCTGTTATTCATTTTATCACAATACATTGTATACAATACAAGTATTGAATTTTCAAAGCCGAGAGAGTTGCACTAACCAATGTTGGACAGGAGAAAGCTAATACAATGCGAAACATTGCCTTACTGTCAAAAATGATGTCACCGCCGTTCTTGGTGGTGAAAATTCAAAATATTTGCAATTATTCAATTTTCGTGGTTGGAAACATACATAGGTATTGAATTTTCTAAATAGAGAGAGTTGCACTAACCAAACATAGACAGGACATACATACGTACAATGCGAAAGATCGTCTTACTGTCAAAAATGGTGGTGAGAATTAGAAATATTTGGAGCTATGCAATTTTCGTGGTTGGAAACATACATATTTTTCATACTCGAAAATCTTATAAAGTTTGCATTAATCTAAGACTTCTTTAACTATGAGATCTATGTAAATAAATAAATAAATATGTACCTACTTATCGAAGACAAATAATATAGATACATTTTCTTCCATAAAATTGACTTCTAATTTAAAATGATTAGATAAGAAAAAATATTTTTCTGGAATTAGGTTTACAAAAATTTTTCTCGATGAAAATTTTTCCCTACTTCTTGCGTCCAGGTGCATTTTGAGGTAGAATCTGAACTATTTCCAGAGCAATGATCACTTCTTGGGAACATTAAACTGAAAACAAAATAAAGTAAAGCAATAAGTAAAATAGGTCTTAAATAATAAGCTACAGTCTGAATGTCTGATCTTCAGTAACTTTAAATGAAGATGTATAGAAAGATTTAGATAATTTACACAGTCGTATAACATTATATTTAGGAAGTTGAAACACAAAGCTATATTACGCAACAAATGAAAGTAAGCATGCCTACTGAACAATTAGCACACATGATTGATCTAATTGGTCGATTCAAATCAGGTCATGTAAATTCACACTTTTATTGGTAGATTTACAACAAATATGGTAAAAACACATAATGTATTAGGAATAATACATCGTAAAATATAAAAGTACAACACCAAAGCTAAGAGTACATCGTAAGAAGAGAATATACACTTACACATGTATGTTCAATTCATTTACATTTTTCGGGTATAAAAACCATTGCTAATAGGTAAAAATCCTATGTGAATTTCCACAATTTTTATGAGTGTAGAAAAAGAGTTTCGAATTTTTTTTTTTTCTAGAAAGCTAGATTCGACCGCACTAACAAATTCGTGTTCAATACCATCGAAAATAGGGGGCAGCCAAATTGTATGCATTTTTGAGAGTTTTATTCTATAATAATTTGATACCATAATTACCCAATTTTCTATTACAAACACACAGGTGGATATAACTTATAGAATGTTATATGCATAGTACAACATTATTAAATTTTACAACAACAATATATTAATTTTTTCAGCGATTCTTTTTCCGTGCAAATGATTTTTTCGTTTCACTTATCTTACAATATTTTATTCCTCTACAAAGTCGACAGGAAAATATTAGACATCGCGTCAGGCTTCTCTCAGACGTCTTCGCGCAAAACAAAGCGTAACGAGCACCATTCCAACAGCCCCATTCATGCTACATAACAATACCAAATTCAAATTGGCATTAACTCCTCGGATTGAAATGATCAGACTCCCCCGCTACGACAACTGCCGAACAGGCACAAGGCACACTCGTTCGTATAGTAAATATGACCAAATCCAGTTAGTGGAATTTAGTTACCAATTAGATCGGGGGTAGATGAAACAAACACCCGCCGGATTCTCTGTAAGAGCCGCTCTAGGCCTGGGAAGGCTGGATCGATCGTAGTGAACGTAGAGGGCTCATCCAGTCACACCATCGTAGAATGCCATGAACGCGTATTACTACAGAAAACCCGAGAATTATTCTAATCGAAGTCGAGGGGATGCGCCACTCTACGCTCAAACTAAATGCACATTAAGCCGGTCCCCAAAATAAGACAGAAAACATTCCTTTCAGATTTAACATAAAGTGGTTAGTTACATCAGACTAACAGCTTTTGTCAAATATACAAAATAAGCTTTAATTTTCTCATAATCTCTTTCAGAGTAAGTAAAAATATCTGAATAATTTGAATGTACGTATGGGAAATCTAAAATGAGCTCGATGTTGTGTCATTGTACACTGGAAGAAATGAAGTCATAATTTCCAAGCAAAATTTACTTATTCTACAAATTTTTCTTTTAGTTTACTGAAAAAGTACATCTCTTTCCACTAAATCTACTGATTTAAATGTGTTGTTTAGGTTTGTCTTATTTTTTATTATTATTATTATTTTTAATAACTAAACAACGGTTAAAATCAATCGTTTTGAATTAGTTTTTGTAGCGTTTTGAATTTTAGGACATTACATATAATATGTCCTAAATAATTTAGTGAAGCCTTTTTTTTCATCAAATTTCATTTATTTGCTCGCTGCTGATATTACTTAAGTTAACATATTTGTTTCGGTTTTAGATGACACCAACAACTATTTCCTGGTTAAAGGAAACAATGAAAGATTTCTTGAAGACATTAAAAAAGAACTTTTTTGTGTCAGGGACAAGTTATAAACTTTATTAAAAAAAGTCGAGCAAGTACCTTAAAGCATTTTTTTATTATAGCATTTTAGTTGAAACATTTTATACACTGTGTCCCAAAATGATGGAACAAAATTCATATCTTTTCCAGTTGAAATTTCAAAAAATCGCTGAAACAGGTCAATTAGTAAATAGAGATTGTCACTTTTCTGTAATATTTTCTATTTTGTCATATTTGAGAGTCCTTACCTACATTTTTTTAATAGGACGCTCTATATTTTATAGTATAAATAATAGATAGACCTTCCAAAGACGAATTCAGCGATATAAGGTTACACCTACCTACTTGTTTGTCATAAAAATGGAGGAATTAAATGAGAACAATAATGTAGTACCTATTATTTTTTATTTTATTACAGCAAATGTTCAAAGTGACCTCCATCAACCATTGCACAATGCCCAATTCGGTGTTCAAAGTTATCAATTACATTTTGAATATTATGTGATGTTATGTTTCGAACTTCTTCTCTGATAGGATTTTCCAATCCTTCCATAGTGTCTGGTCTGTTCACATACGCTTTACTTTTTAGATAACCCCACAAAAAAAATCTAGTGGGTTTAAGTCAGGGTAGCGTGGTGGCCATTCAAGCGGCCCTCTTCTGCCTATCCATCGATTTGGGAAAACTTCATTAAGGTAATTTCTTACATCGTGGAGGGGCACCATCTTGTTGGAACCAGACATCACCAGCAGGCATATCGTGCTTATTAGGGTTAGGAAAAATTAATTCCAGGGCTGCAATCAGCTGAAAACGCAAAAAATCCAAATAAATGTCGCCTCTCAAATTGCCCCTCAATAAGGTCACCACAGTATGCGATTTCCTACTATTCCAGCCCAAACATTCACTATTTCCGGACGTTGTATATGTTTTTCTTGTATCCACTGCGGATTTTCTGGGCTCCAAAATATAGTATTTTGCCTGCTCATGTTCCGTTTAAGCAAAAACTTGCTTCGTCATTGAAAATTATGTGATTTTTCAAGTTGGGTTGTCTTTCAAATAAATTTCTAATTTCCTCGCAAAACTGTAATCTTCTGTCTGTGTCATCTGCCCATAGTTCTTGTAAGACGTTAACTTTGGAAGGATGCCACTTTAAAGACTTCAGAGTTCTGTGAACTGAGGACTTCGATAAGTTGAAGTTGGCTGAGATAGATCTAATGGAAGAGTGAAGATTTGTAGTAACTGCGAGCATCGCATTTTGACGGTCATAATCGCTTACCGTTCTTCACCTTTCTGATCCAGGTAACTCTTTTATACTTTCGGTTTCTTCAAACTTTTTGGATCTTTACTTATTGTAACTCGACTAATTCTCTGGTCTGGTAAAATAATAAATGAAATAGTAATGGATTTTATCTCCGCATCCAATAATAATTAAAATTTAAATTCTCTGTTTTTCTCTTAAACCGGCAACCATTTTCCAAAATAATTCATATAACGATTCACGTTATACCTAAGGTACTCTGGTGAATTTTATGTGTTTGTCGATGTGTATTTTTTGAGAAAAAAAGCTTTAAAGTAAGTAGAAAAAGATTAATAAAGAGTAGATACGTTTTTTAAAGTACAGGAAAGACTATGATTGTTTGAAATAGTCGTCAGTACGACATAAAAGACAATTTTTTACATTTTTTTGACAACTATGACAAAAAACTAGGTATAACCTTATATCGCTGATTTCGTCTTTAAATGGGCTATCTATTTATACTACAAAATATAAAGCGTCCTATTAAAAAAAATGTCAGTAATGTTATAGGTCTGCAAACATGGCTCAAAAAAATAATTTACTGATTGACCTGTTTCAGCGATTTTTTAAAATCTGAACAGGAAAAAAAGGATGAATTTTGTTCCAACATTTTGGGAGATACTGTATTTTGGTTGTACACCACCAGGAACAGTGAAACTAATATTTGAATTTATTTGTGCATATTTTTTTATATGTATTGAATTAAAAAGTATTTAATAATATATAGCAAATAAATTGAATTGTTACGAATTTAGTGAAAAAAAAGTTTTTCTTTTTATAACAATAAAATAATGAATACATTGTGCCGATAACAAGACTATCAGTAGTAATGACAAAGAATATAAAAAAAGCTTAATATAATATTCCCATACAAAATGAAAAAAGTAAAATTTGAAAACTGATGTACCTACCGTCTGTAATTTTTATTTGTACTCATTGATAATAATTATTCTTAATTCGTGAAGCGTTTTCGGTTGTTTAAAACAATGTGCCTACACACATGATTTATGTTAAATGTGAAAACATAAATAATAATGCTCCTGATCAAGAGCGAAACGTCCAAGCAAAAGCAGTTTTTGTTTTCATCTATAAAGAACCAAATAATAATGCGTTTGATCAAGAGCGAAATGTACGAGAAAAAGTTGTTTTTGTTTCTATTTATAAATAACCTAGTTCCAAGATATTTCCAAGTATGTGATAATAAATACCTAGACTACCTAAAAAAAAGATCTAAAATATGTCAATATTTCAGTTTTCGGTAGTTTTCATTGAATCAATAAAAGATTTGCTTTCAGTCAGATTTCAGGCATTTTGTCAATATGTAGAGAATTGTTTTTACCCAAATGCGAATTACTTCAAAAGTTATTACCTGTATTGCAGATTTTATTCTAAAGAGACCTCTGGATAACCAAAACATAAAAAAAAGATAAAGGCAATGCTAAAAATGCGCAGATTAAGTGCTTATCAGAAGTATAAAAATAGTAAAATAATTGTTTCCTTTTTTTACTAAAAAATATAATTTCCAATTCCTCGTGTTTCTGTAATCTAATTTACATCTTACTTCAAGTCTTATGTATGCTCCTGTTTAATATTTAGTTGATTATTTGTCGATTTTCACAAAATTGAATTATTTTTAAAATGTTGGTCATAAAAACATTGAAATTTTCGATTTAGTTGATGAAATAATTTTCGAAGTACTAATAATATTTTTTTTCTTATGGTGTCAAACATTTGTATTTTGCCCTCAGAAATTTCCCATTCTTAATAAAACACCCAATAAGCCTGAAAAATGAATATAATGAATATACAGGGTGGTCCAAATTTTATGCAGGAAACTTCGAGAGCAGATAAATCTTTTTAAAATAATAGGTGTTTGCCTTATAAACATAGGTCTGGAACGGCCTCGTTTTAGAGATACAGGGTGTTGAAGTTGTTAGAAAAATATATTTTTTGTTTATATCTCCGGAATCCATCGACCGATTTCAATAAAATTTAGTACACATAATGTATGATAGTAGGCCTTGTATTCCCTAAAATATGAGTACTAAAGATTCAACCAGTGGTGTTCAACTGGACAGGGTCACCCCCTTTTTTATAAAAAAAAAATCTACACCACTGTATTTTTTACCAACTATTGTAACGAATTTATATTCTAATGCACAAAATACGTAAAAAAGGTAACTTGAATTTTTTCCCTAAAGTTCACCGTTCTCAAGTTATTCATATCAATACAATCTTCTTGTGGCAGACACTTCTAACCATAATAATATTACATGAATATTTATGTTTATGCTTAAAAGTANAAAAACTTGAGAGATTGTAGAAGATGAAGTTCGGAACATTTTGCAATAAGAAACCTTTAGCCGGAAATGTGAAATAAGCTTTCTACAGCACTATGCACCTTCTACGCATTAGGTAGGCTAAGTGAATCATAAGAATGCTGTAGTTTCTGTTTGGCTCAAAATCAGGATGTCCCATACTTTGAACTGGTTGGTAATGGAATAGATGTAGGTGCTCACAGTGCAAAACCCGCAACACACTCACTTGCTCTACGTAACGCACGTGTGGGCAATTTCCGTGTGTTTGTTCTTGCATTGGCAGCAACATGTTCCATAACGTCTACTTCAAATTAAGGGGTCCGTGTTCTTCTCCTTGCACCTGCCTGATGTGTATCAGCTTCCTCTCTCCCTCACTCGAGTTTAGTGGGAAGTTGTCACTTTGTCTACGAGCTACGAGCTGCAATGGCTCCACGTGAGCTCCACCATAACACAAATGCATATCAGCAAGTTCTCCAAATGTGTAATTTCCCTCCAGTCAGAACTTTACTACAGTACGTAATGTACGATAAGCAGGCAACTGTACACTTACTCAAGTTGACTGGCTGTGTGTTTAGAGCACAGCGCCAGTGGATGGAAGGGGTGAACTGAATGACGAAAGGCACTAAATAAACAACTTCCTGTACATAGGCTCAGGTAGACTACTGTAGTTGTGTGTTTACATTCTTCCACCCGCAGCAATAACATAACGTCAATGGACGGAAGAGTGCTATCCAAGTTGGTCAAACATCTCCTACTGCTGCAAAAACATTATTTCAAATTTCTGGCTATAGGTTCCTTATTCCTGTGTAGTTACCATATTAGCGTAATGAGAAAAAATATCACTTAGAAGCAGAGGATGTTAATGCGTTTGAGCAAAATTCCTTAACAATACAAAATTTTACTTGATCTGACTTATAAGTTTGTTTTGAAAAACCACGATATGACAATATTCAAAAGTATCCCAATCCACGCAATAAAATGTCATCATTCTATTTCCTCCATATCGATCTATTTTATATTTTTAAACGATCTGCATTCCTGTTATTATCTCAAACAATTAATTAATATCCGCATTCTAATCCATTACATTTGAACACACCTGAACGTCAAAAATTTCCTGTAATATTTCAGCAACGAAATACGATATCATCACAAAGTTTAGACCAGTCATTCACCAAGGACTATCAATCAGAGGACTAGAACCTAGAACATAAATGTCCCAGAACTAAGTGCCAGTGACGGCAGTGACTTTAAAGTGACACTTGGTGTAGTGCTTTAACTGGAAAGGTCTAACACGATTGTTTGCAAACTGATTCTAATAGTGTGATATTTACAAAAGATGTAGGATGAGACAGAAAGGCCTCCGCGCTCTACTTGGAATGACAGTAGATATCTCCATATCTGAACCGTAAGTGATCTTTAAGTGAATAAAGTACATGGTGCACAGGAACCAGAGTCGTGAACATTCAGATCGTAAGCACCAGTACGACGTCTAAAAGCGAGCTAAGACTTCTTAGTGTTTCGTCCGCTCTTCAAAAATTTCATTCTCGAAATCGTGGATAACTTTGTAATATCTTCTACCGGTTCTATTGCAACCTCATCTTAGCTGGGAAGAGTACAACAGCGGTCTAGGCAGTCACATCCAAGTTAAGGAAATGAAAGGCAAAATGTTGCCAAGATACCTTCTACAGCTGAATATACAGGGTGGCCAAATGAAAACGAAACAGCCATTTTCAAGATTGTAGAAAAACGCTCAGACCCATCGACATTAGATTAAAGAAGGACATTCTTTGCTGGTATTATTCTCTTGAAAGCTCTTACAATTATCTTTACAACAGACTTTAGATTTTATAATTCCGCCCAATACTTTGAAATAAATTTACATTTTAAAATTTAAATTATGTTTAGTTGCTTACTTACTACTTAGTTGATTAAATATTCAAACTGATGACCGCCCACTTCCAAGAATAAAGATTTGCATTCATCAGAAAAATAGATATTAAAAAGGAACTGTGGGTCGTTCCCTGCTCGCTCACTCATTATTTCGCAAAATTGCAAACGGCGGTCATAATCATCCTCATGAAGTTCCTGGAC
>NW_019419263.1:5035-9534 GCF_000390285.2 Anoplophora glabripennis | reverse complement strand
CTAATAAAAGTTTTTGACTCACGAGACGAGAGATGTCTTGTATTATGTTCCTTTAGACAATTTTACAATAATCTAGCGGATAGGACTGTTTTCGAGTTTCTCTTTTATTTTCGTTAATTTTCCTGGTGTAGAACAATTTTCAATTTGCAAATATAAAATCGGTTTGTGGACAACATTTTTAGGGCAACATTGATCGAGTAGCACTTAATTTTGGGTATTGATTCTAGAATTTGTCTCAATTCACAAGAATAGCCACTCTTGATATCAAATTGTTTACGTTACCGCTAAATATCAGTGTCTATTTCTCACTAATATTAGTTCGGTGTTATGCGACAAGAGTTCCGAAAGTTAAATACCAAATTACAGTTAGCTTATAGCCAATAGATAAAAAGAAATTAAAATAAACATTTCCCTACTAATATTACTGTTCACCTTTTGTTAATCAAAACAACGTCTGTTTTTTACTTCATCCAAATTTAATTGTATGCTCAATTAAAAACAATTTGTAGAAATACTAGTTATTTCTCAAAGTACAAAACTAAGTTAGAAGTTAAAATTGAATCTTGTAACGTTTAACAATGAATTGGTTATTTTTCTTGATTTCAGAATAAACTTAATGCGATATTATAATAGTGTTACGTCGCTTGTGGCATATAATATTATTCACTTGTAGACATACTTTAAGTAAATAATATCAGGTGTCTCAAAATTCACGCAAGATTTGAATTTGTGCCAACGAAAAAAAAAGACAGCGTGGCAGCTGACAATTCAAAAATGGAAAGCTACACGAAACCCTTTTCCTTTTTTATTTGCTGAGCACCATTTTAAAAATAATGAAGGTTTGCCAGCTATAGTTCGCAATCTTCGTACAGAATATGGTTGGAATAGTGATTTAAATTCATCAACTGTGAAGAGATTAATTGAGACATTCCGGGAGACTGGAACAATTGCATCTTCATTGCGAGTTTGTTGGATGGATTATAGTGTAAGTGGATGCTGATTTTTTGAATAAAATCATCTTCAGCGATAAGGCTCATTTTCATGTTGATGGCTTCGTTAATCGACAAAATTGCCGCATTTAGAGTTCAGAAAATTCACGAATGATTGTTGAGAAACAAATGTATCTACACTATGTCATTGTTTGGTGGGGATTTTGAGCTGGAAGCATCATCGGACCAATCGTTTTCGAGAATGCGGTTGGTACCAATAAATCTTGTTCCCTATTGCTTTCCCAAATTGCAAGATATGGATGTAGACGACATGTGGTTTCATTACGACGGTATTACATGCTATACAGACCGATAATCAATTCAATTACTGTATAGGGTATAGTTTAAAAGTTGAAACTATAAAGGGCGAACCGCAGCTCTTGTAGCGGAGGCATTGGGAAGTGGGTTAGTTCTAATTTTTTGATCTCACATATATTCACCAGTTTGAGGAAAACATGTTAGGTGGTTATAATGATTTTAAAATGGGCGCCAACCTACTAACAAATTAAACTTCTTAAACCCTATAATGGTTTCCTCACCCCGTAGGTAGGGATTGGAGAGAAAGAAAATGCAAAAAATAAAATCAGATATAATTCTCACACTGTTGTCTTGTGGAGTACTTTGATGTTCAGATAAATCTTTATAACCTTTGTAATCTTTGTAATTGAATATTTACAAATTTGTAATCTTTTAATCTTTCAACAAAATTTGTAATCTTTACTCTCTTTATTATGAATTTCACTATTCACAGGTGATAGAATTTAGGCAAACCTTTGGTTTAGATTTATATCACACATAAGCTCGTTGCTTTACCAGCTACGAGGGGTTTTATTAAATTAAATCTTACAAAAAACTCAACCTATGATTGGTCGTTTGAACAAAATAAATTTTAGACTGGGCAACTTCTATTTAATCACCACTGAACATGTTCTATCATTGACCATAACCTAGGTCCAAACTACATATTATTATCTAGTCCACTAATCATGTTTCTCTGGATCGATCGAGTTCTTAGGTCGATGTGTCAGAAACAAATAAATAACCTTCAATACTTGAGAGCCAAGTACCTAATCAAATGTGCATTAGACTCGTTCACATATAAACAATAATAAAAAGTAATAATAACAATAAAATGCAGTACAGTTATAACTTACTATATAAGCACAGATAATAGTGCAATTCGAATAGATTTTACAAGAATACAACAATACACAGGTGGAAACAAAACTAATAATTATGTTTAATAACAAAGTTGAATTTTATCTCAAGATCTCAAGAAGCTGTTAAATATTGTACACGAGCAGTGTTATAGCTAAAAATGGCGACATTTTCACTGTATAGATAGTGAATGTTATAACTGCATGTGCCATTTCTTAGTCGTGTAATTTCCCATTTTGGTAATCAGAATTGGCCGCCCAGATCGTGCTATTAAAAGACGTGGAACTTTTTTCTTTGGGTTTTTTTTTGAAGTGTAAGGTTTATGTCAACAAGCCCACGACCACCCCTTAAAGGAGGAAACCTTAATCTGTATCAACATAATACAGCCACATTTACGCAAAACGGTCATGGAAATTTTCTGCGTATGTGTTAGCAAAGCAGTGGAGGCCATTTACCTGATATACTATTACATACATAACCCTATACCGCATAGTTTATGAATCGATACAAAAATTTACAATTTTTAATTAAAAACCTGTGTTGTCTAACAAAATTATTTCTTGTGTGAATTTTGGAGCACTCTTTACAAGTATACGATAAATAACAAGTATCAAAAGGTACTAGGTACACTCGACGCAAGATAAAGATTTCCAATCTGAATCGTATTTTGTTCAAAATATGACGGCTTAACCGCTTGTCTATATGGGGCGTTCCCATTAAACTCGTGTGGCAATATTTTACTGTCACATCTGACATTTTACGAGTTTTGTACAAAAATGCTTTCCTGGTAGATTGGCATTTTTAAAATGGGACTAATCGTCAAACTCTTATAGCAGACAGTATTTTTTATNTGACGGCTTAACCGCTTGTCTATATGGGGCGTTCCCATTAAACTCGTGTGGCAATATTTTACTGTCACATCTGACATTTTACGAGTTTTGTACAAAAATGCTTTCCTGGTAGATTGGCATTTTTAAAATGGGACTAATCGTCAAACTCTTATAGCAGACAGTATTTTTTATTATCTTGTTTTTATTTAAATAGTTGCATTTACATTACAATAGAAAAATCGATTCATCCTAGTTAATAAATCTTGCGAAATGTCTACTACCTACTTACGAATAGTTATATTGAATGAATTTAAGAAAATGATTATTTTTTTTAATTTTGAAAACCCTGCAGCTCGGAAACGGCGGCCTTAAGAGCCTACGTGTGTGTAAAAAAAATTACTTAATTTTAGCCACAGAATGAGCCTCTGGTTTTTCTGTACGCCAATATTGAACACTGTATAGCTGCCCGCAATGAAATCAGTTTTAGTTTCTTATAAAAGTTATAAAGCGTACAATTCTACATAAAAATGGCCTCTTGACTTTTTCTTGTACTATTAAAATTAACAGAGTTAGGGAGGCTGGAAGTTAAGGAAAGATTTCAGAAATTTAAAAAAATCGTAACCAGCAGAAAAATGAATGAATTTTGTAATTTTGTTTTTCAATCTACTCTAAAAAATGTAACTTTTCTTTTCAGAGAAATATATATAATTTTTAATAAGAAATATAACAATTTCAAATTTTTAATCGTTAATTTTAATGATGTAACAAAACTACAACAATTTTTTTTCTATACTATTCGATCGATTATTTAAAATAATGAAAAGTTGCCTTCGAATTTTTTTTTACGTTGGTTTCTTAGACAGATACATATTTATTTACCTTTTTATATTTTGAATTTTATTTAGCTCCTAGGACACTGCCAGGACAAAGATAAAAAATCACGTTCGCTTTGTCACACTCATGGTACCGAAGTTGTGGACAACTCGTATGCTTATGACAAAGATAGCTTATTTCGTTCGCTATTGTCAATGCGCGTGCGTCAGTAAACGTGTGTTTCTTTAAATTATTGTATGCTCAATATCCATTGTTAATCTCAAAAAGGTAAATAACGAGCGTTCAAATAAAAACGTGGTCGAAGTTGACTCTGACACATTGGACGTAGGGAGTAGCTTATAGCGACCAACTTAACCTCATTTCTCAACGAGCTGTATAGCAGCTGTCAGTTTCAATAACGTTAATGACTATAAGCGTTTAAAATGGTGTTTTCTCAAGAACAAAAAGTGTTTATCATAGAGTCCTACTTTAGAAATGGACGCAAGATTGATGGAATATGGAAGTATTCTATTGAGGAATGTTTCATAGAATTTCAAAATCAATTTCCCGGCGTTGTTGAGTACAAAATTTTTCAAAGTGCAGTTCAGCGTTGTGTTAATGTTTTTCGTGAAACGGGCAGTGTAACAAGAAAAGAAGGAAGCGGCCGACCTAAAAAGCGGACTGAAGAATTAAAAGAAAATGTCCAACA
>NW_019419263.1:1251-4459 GCF_000390285.2 Anoplophora glabripennis | reverse complement strand
AGGAATGAGGGAAACCTGGAAAATTTCATTAGTTAGGGGGGTGGTCAAAAGTCGACCGATATCAATATCTCACATTGAGCTAAGCCAACGTTCTTCCACCCCATCATACCCGCAGTATATTCGACCCAATGGTCATACTTCGATCTCAAGATTATGTGGTGGTATTTGTGATCTTTCATTTTGAATAATTTATAAGATATTAAACTGTTTCGTTGAAATGGAACACAAAAAGATTTTATAACTGAACTCTTTGTTGTGCTGATGTGACAGTACGCCATTATTACCTTTTTAGTTAAATTGCATCAGCTATCATAATAAATAAAGAAATCTTTTGCTTAAAAATGTTTCAGAATTTAGAAATTTTAAATTAATGTTATAGGTTGAAACGACTATTCGATTGATTATTTAAAATAATGAAAAGTTGCCTTCCAATTTTTTTTTTGTTTTTTTTATAGACAAATACAAATTTATTTACCTTTTTATATTTAGAATTTTATTTAGCTCCTACGACACTGCCAGGACAAAGATAAAAAATCACGTTCGCTTTGTCGCACTCATAGTACCGAAATTGTGGACAACTCGTATGCTTATGACAAAGATAGATTATTTCGTTCTCTATTGTCAATGCGCGTGCGTCAGTAAACGTGTGTTTCTTTAAATTATTGTATGCTCAATATCCATTGTTAATCTCAAAAAGGTAAATACATATTAATAAGGACTAATATTTTTTCTTTTAGCCTAAAACGGATTTAAACGGATGCAAACTAACCCTCATGTTCACCCCCAAAAATAATATTTCCGTGATAACTCGGGTTCTAATCAATATTTTGGAATGAAACAAAATGGAAATTACTTCTAATAAAAAAAACATTTATGGGCTTAGGTAATGCATCAGTTGAATGAACAATATGACGATATTCCACCAAATAGAGATGCGCTCTGGGAACGTATACAAAATATTTGGAACGCTATAGACGTGAATTATAATATACGACGCCTTGCTAAATCTATGCCAAACAGATTACAAGCCGTTATTGATTCGGATGATGGTTGGACATATTATTAGACCGTTTTGTTTTTTCATTGTTTATAAAATGATGTCAAAATAAGTAAATAAGTTCATATGTTCATTATGGGCCCGGAAATGCTTCATTTCTGATAGATGTAAAATTTAAAAAAATCCCGATTTTCTAAATATTTCGAAAACGATTTAAGATATTACAATGAGCTTTGATGTATAGTACAGTGGCAGCGTAATATCTTAAATCGTTTTCGAGATATTTAGAAAACACCGGATTTTATATTTCCTTCGACATCTATCTAAGAAAAGAAACATTTCCGGACCCATAATGTCATGAACTTATTTACTTATTTTCACTTCCAGAACACGTCCTTAAAATATTTCCCTTTCCTCCCGAAAGTTTACAATATTTTTTTGTTCTGTTGCCGTCATGACCTACCTACCTACTTTCTGCAGAATATGACACAAATTCTTATTTCAAAATACACAATTTTCTCAGGGACAAGAAAAATAATGTGGCAAGACAAAATAATTTCAAAACCTGTATACTCTTCTCTTTTTATAATGCATATACTTCAGGCCTGCAATTTTTTGTTGTGTGTCGTTACACACGTGCCTACACAAAATAAAATATGACACGCCCCTAATTATTGATGCCTCCCAAAATTCCCATTAATAGTCCACCGGCTCGCCCCTTTAATAGTAGGATGCCTTTTAGGTTGGAAACCTTTATCTTGCGTCGAGTGTACATATTTTCAAAAACAGTCTCACCTCTGTTATTCCCCAACCACTTGCTACCAAACTAGTCCCATCTGGAATGGTAAAAAGCTCATTCGGAAGGCTTATGGCCTGAATTGTGTTCGAAAACGTCAAATTTTCTTGAAGCTGAAGAAAATAACTAAAATTATTATCAATAAAATTGTTTGATCCAATACATATACAAATTGTGAATGTTTATGTATTTACCTTTAGTAAGGCGATGTCGTAATCGTAAGTAACGCTGTCATAGTCATCGTGCATTATGGCTTCTTCGACTTGATATTTTTGTTCAGCCTGTCTTAAATCTGTTACTCCCGGTACAACGTAATACACGGTAACTATCAGTCTGAAAGAAGAATTTTTGACGTAAAAACTAAAATTCTTCAGTTCTACACCACGACGTATATTTTTTACTGATTCGGAAATGTTATTAAAGTAATTGTTAATTATTTGAAATTATTCGGTGGCAACTCACTCGGTAACGCAATGAGCGGCCGTTAATATGAGACCAGAACTAATAATTGAACCTCCGCAAATATGATTTCCAAATACCTGCAGGGATACCTGCCATGGATGTTTCTCTATAGTCGTAGTAACGCCTCCTACAATCCTTCCTCCAGGAATGCCTTCTCGTACATTAAAACCACCTAAAAATGAGAAAATAATATCATGTTTTGCATGTAGCTTTTCTACAAAATAAATGATACCAAATACCAAAACATTTTAATTTTGTATTTTTCAAAATATTATTAATAATAAGTACATAATTCTATAGAAAAAGTTATTTTAATAACATATTTTATTATTAGTTCTCGCATTTTATCCGATTTATTAAGTTAATTCAAACAAATTCAAAATATATTTTTTAAATACAGGGTGTCTCGAAATTCATGCAACAAAATTTGCTCGTAGATTCTTAAGACAAATTTAGGGGACCCGTCTTTTTTCTTTTTGCCAACTGGCCCCCTCTTTCGGAGTTACAGCCCCTTGACATCTGCCCCTAAGAAGTCCTTTTTATATCTCAGAACCATGTTGTACGAGAATCACTAAATTTGGTACACAGGGGTTTTATGACATGTGGAATCTCACAGTACTACGCTTTTTGTCGAGAAACCCCCTTAAGACACTTTTTATGGGCCCCCTTGTTGTTGGAACCAGACAAATTTAGTCGCAAATTTGATTTTTTTTTTAATTATTAGTTAGCTAGAAAGCCATTGAATTTAGAAACTTTTTTGTCTCTTGATATTTTTTTTTGTAAAACGCAATGTTTTTGTGGAAAATGGCGAATCACGATATGCATTCGATCACATTTTGACATTTTTCACGAAAACATTGCGTTTTACGAAAAAAGTATAAAGAGACAAAAAGTTTCTAAATTTAATGGCTTTCTAGTGGACTGATAATTTTTAAGAAATTTAAATATGAGAC
>NW_019419263.1:0-1022 GCF_000390285.2 Anoplophora glabripennis | reverse complement strand
GGGATTAATTCAAGAGCGATTTTCTCAGAAACCGTTAAAGATAACTATTTGAAACAAGAGTACCTTTTTAACGTAAAACAGTTCGGGAAAACGGAATTTGCTGTCCAATTTGTTAAAAAGTCAAAGATGAAAAAGTTACACACGCAAAGTACCAAGGGCCCCCCGTACCCACCCCAATGGACCTTGTGGAAATAAATGGATTAGTCCATCAAATTGCTCATCAAAATTTAGCTGTGTACACCAAATTTCATTCATTTATCACAACGCGATTGGCCTGTTCAGGGTTGGCAGCTAATTATGAGACACCCTGTATACATTCGATCACATTTTGACATTTGTCACGAAAACATTGCGTTTACGAAAAAAGTATAAAGAGACAAAAAGTTTCTAAATTTAATGGCTTTCAAGTGGACAGATAATTTTTAAGAAATTTAAATATGCGACGAAATTTTTTTGGCTCCAAAGACAAAAGGGCCCACGAAAAATTGTCTTAAGGGGGTTCCCCGCCAAAAAACGTAGCACCATCAGATTCCACATGTCATAAAACCCCTGTGTACCAAATTTAGTGATTCTCGTACAACAGGGTTCTGAGATATAAAAAAAAGATTATTCTTAGGGGCGGACTTCAGGGGGCTGTAACTCCGAAAGAGGGGGCCACTTGGCAAAAATAAAAAATACGGGTCCCCTAAATTTGTCTTAAGAATCTGTGACTAAATTTTGTTGCATGAATTTCGGGTCACCCTGTATTATCAAATAAAGTCAAACAGTGCTGTTCGATACCAGAAATATGGGTACGCAAAAGATATCTAAGACCATATATGACCATATACATATACTGAGGGATACATACGCCCACTAGCTTAGAATTGTACCGCAATATTTAGCTAATGGTAACTAAAATTGAAATATGTCTAAATACAATTAATACAAAAAGTGTGCTCTCACTATTCTATTGTCACCCTTAACAAAAACTAATCGTGTAAAGAACAGTTACTACAAAAAGATCTTTTTGTTTCCTACAA